>NC_142803.1:42416036-42448264 GCF_049724085.1 Artemia sp. Qi Xiang Cuo
ACTTTGAAAAATCATGAGAATGTAGCTGTGACAAGGTAAACCACGACAAGACACTACTGAAATATTCCAATTCGTGCATTTCACGAAAGAAATTCAAAATGAACTTTGAAAAATTAAGAGAATGTAACTGTGACAAGGTAAAGTACAACAAAACACTACTGAAATATTCCAATTCATGCATTTCACGACAGAAATTCAAAATGAACTTCGAAAAATCAAGAGAATGTAAGTGTGACAAATTAAAGCACAACAAGTCACCACTTAAATATTCCAACTCTTTCATTTCAACTAAATAAATAAAAAATGTACTTTGAAAAATCATGAGACTTTAGCTGTGACAAGTTAAATCACAACAAATCACTACTGACATATTTCAACTCTTGCATTTAAACGAAAGAAATTCAAAATGAACTTTCAAAAATCATAAGAATATAACTGTGACAAGGTAAAGCACAACAAAACACTACTGAAATATTCCAACTCTTGCATTTCAATGAAAAAAATTCAAAATGAACTATGATTCCACCGTTCAGGCTGGTGGACTGGGACCCCAATGCTGAGCTTGTGGATTTCCACCATTCAGGCTGGTGGACTAAGACCCCAATACTGAGCTAGTGGATTTCCACCATTCAGGCTGGTGGACTAAGACCCCAATTTTCCAACTCTTGCATTTAACGACAGAAATTCAAAATGAAATTCGAAAAAATAAGAGAATGTAACTGTGACAAGTTAAAGCACAACAAGTCACTACTGAAACAGTCCAACTCTTGCATTTCACGACAGAAAATCAAAATGGACTTTGGAAAATCATGAGAATGTAGCTGTGACAAGGTAAACCACGACAACACAATACTGAAATATTCTAATTCTTGCATTTCACGAGAGAAATTCAAAATGAACTTTGAAAAATTAAGAGAATGTAACTGTGACAAGGTAAAGCACAACAAAACACTACTGAAATATTCCAACTCTTGCATTTCAATGAAAGAAATTCAAAATGAACTATGAAAATCAACAGAATGTAGCTGTGACAAGGTAAAGCACAACAAAACACTACTGAAATATTCCAACTCTTGCATTTCACGACAGAAATTCAAAATGAACTTCGAAAAATGAACTTGCGATTTTTTCATAATTTCTTGAATAAAGTATCTGTATTGTGTATCCAAGGTTTAAGTTTTGATGTTGCTCTTTACTTTCAGTTGAACAAACGATATTCCAATTCTTGCATTTCACGAAAAGAAATTCAAAATGAACTTTGAAAAATTAAGAGAATGTAACTGTGACAAGGTAAAGCACAACAAAACACTACTGAAATATTCCAACTCTTGCATTTCAATGAAATAAATTCAAAATGAACTATGAAAATCAACAGAATGTAACTGTGACAAGGTAAAGCACAACAAAACACTACTGAAATATTCTAACTCTTGCATTTCACGACAGAGATTCAAAATGAACTTTTAAAAATCAAGAGAATGTAACTGTGACAAGGTAAAGCACAACAAGTCACTACTGAAACATTCCAATTCTTGCATTTCACGACAGAAATTTAAAATGAACTTTGAAAAATCATGAGAATGTAGCTGTGACAAGGTAAACCACGACATTACTCTACTGAAATATTACAATTCTTGCACTTCGAGAAATAAATTAAAAAAGAAATTTTAAAAATTAAGAGAATGTAACTGTGACAAGGTAAAGCACAACAATACACTACTGAAATATTCTAACTCTCGCATTTTACGACAGAAATTCAAAATGAACTTCCAAAAATCATGAGAATGTAACTGTGACAAGGTAAATCTCAACAAGTCACTACTGAAATATTCCAACTCTTGCATTTCAACGAAAAAAATCCAAAATGAACTTTGAAAAATCATGAGAATGTAGCTGTGACAAGGTAAACCACGACAAGACACTACTGTAATATTCTAATTCTTGCACTACGCGAAAAATATTCAAAATAAACTTTGAAAAATTAAGAGAATGTAACTGTGACAAGGTAAAGCACAACAAAACACTACTGAAATATTCCAACTCTTGCATTTCAATGAAAGAAATTCAAAATGAACTATGATTCCACCGTTCAGGCTGGTGGACTGGGACCCCAATGCTGAGCTTGTGGATTTCCACCATTCAGGCTGGTGGACTAAGACCCCAATACTGAGCTAGTGGATTTCCATCATTCAGGCTGGTTGACTAAGACACCAATTTTCCAACTCTTGCATTTAACGACATAAATTCAAAATGAACTTCAAAAATCGAGAGAATATAACTGTAACAAGTTAAAGCACAACAAGTCACTACTAAAATATTCAAATTCTTTCATTTCAAGAAATAAATTAAATATGAACTTTTAAAAATCATTAGAATGTATCTGTGACAAGGTAAACCACGACTAGAGAGAACTGAAATATTCCAAATCTTGCATTTCACTAAAAAATTCAAAATAAACTTTGAAAAATTCAGAGAATGTGACTGTGACAAGGTAAAGCACAACAAAACACTACTGAAATATTCCAACTCTTGCATTTCAATGAAAGAAATTCAAAATGAACTTTGAAAAATCAACAGAATGTAGCTGTGACAAGGTAAACCACAACAAAACACTACTGAAATATTCCAACTCTTGCATTTCACGACAGAAATTCAAAATGAACTTCGAAAAATGAACTTGCGATTTTTTCATAATTTCTTGAATAAAGTATCTGTATTGTGTATCCAAGGTTTAAGTTTTGATGTTGCTCCTTACTTTCAGTTGAAGAAACGATATTCCAACTCTTGCATTTCACGACACAAATTCAAAATTAAATATGAAAAATTTAGATAATGTAACTGTGACAAGTTAAAACACAACAAAACACTACTGAAATATTCCACCTCTTGCATTTCAACGAAATAAATTCAAAATGAACTCTGAAAATCAACAGAATACAACTGTGAAAAGGTAAAGCACAACAAAACACTACTGAAATATTCCAACTCTTGTATTTCAAGACAGAAATTCAAAATGAACTTTGAAAAATCAAGAGAATGTAACTGTGACAAGGTAAAGCACAACAAGTCACTACTGAAATATTCCAACTCTTGCCTTTCACGACAGAAATTCAAAATGAACATTGAAAAATTATGAGAATGTAGCTGTCACAAGGCAAACTACGACAAGACACTACTGAAATATTCTAATTCTTGCATTTCACGAAAGAAATTCAAAATGAACTTTGAAAAATTAAGAGAATGTAACTGTGACAAGGTAAAGCACAAGAAAACACTACTGAAATATTCCAACTCTTGCATTTCAATGAAAGAAATTCAAAATGAACTATGAAAATCAACAGAATGTAACTGTGACAAGGTCACACTGATATATTCCCACTATTCACACTGAAATATTCACACTGAAAAACACTACTGAAATATTCCAACTCTTGCATTTCACGACAGAAATTCAAAATGAACTTCGAAAAATCAAGAGAATGTAACTGTGACAAGGTAAAGCACAACAAGTCACTCTGAAATATTCCAACTCTTGCATTTCACGACAGAAATTCAAAATGAACTTTGAAAAATCATGAGAATGTAGCTGTGACAAGGTAAACCACGACATGACACTACTGAAATATTCCAATTCTTGCATTTCACGAAAGAAATTCAAAATGAACTTTGAAAAATTAAGAGAATGTAACTGTGACAAGATAAAGCACAACAAAACACTACTGAAATATTCCAACTCTTGCATTTCAATGAAAGAAATTCAAAATGAACAATGATTCCACTGTTCAGGCTGGTGTACTGGGACCCCACTGCTAAACTTGTAGATTTCAACAAGTCAGGCGGGAAGAACAAGACCCCAATACTGAGCAAGTGGAATTCCACCATTCAGGCTGGTGGACTTAGGCCCCAATTTTCCAGCTCTTGCATTTCACGACAGAAATTCAAAATGAACTTCGAAAAATCAAGAGAATGTAACTGTAACAAGGTAAAGCACAACAAGTCACTACTGAAATATTCCAACTCTTGCATTTCACGACAGAAATTCAAGATTACCTTTGAAATACCATGAGAATGTAGCTGGGACAAGGTAAACCACGACAAGACACTACTGAAATATTCCAATTCTTGCATTTCACGAAAGAAATTCAAACTGAACTTTGAAAAATTAAGAGAATGTAACTGTGACAAGGTAAAGCACAACAAAACACTACTGAAATATTCCAACTCTTGCATTTCAATGAAAGAATTTCAAAATGAACTATGAAAATCAACAGAATGTAACTGTGACAAGGTAAAGCACAACAAAACACTACTGAAAGATTCCAACTCTTGCATTTCACTACAGAAATTCAAAATGAACTTTGGACAATCAAGAAAATGTAACTCTGACAATATAAAGCACAACAAGACACTACTAAAATATTCCAACTCTTGCATTTCAATGAAAGAAATCCAAAATGAACTTTGAAAAATTAAGAGAATGTAACTGTGACATGATAAACCACGATAAAACACTACTAAAATATTCCAACTTTTGCATTTCAATGAATTAAATTCAAAATGAACTATGAAAATCAACAGAATGTAACTGTGACAAGGTAAAGCACAACAAAACACTACTGAAATATTCCAACTCTTTCATTTCACGAAATAAATTCAAAATGAACTTCAAAAAATCAAGAGAATGTAACTGTGACAAGGTAAAACACAACAAGACACTATTGAAATAGTTAAACTCGAGCTAATCAACAAAATAAATCAAATGTGGTAAATTAAAAATACTAATAATGTAGCAGTTACAAGGTAATCCCAGACAAGATACTAGTTTAATATTCCTTTTCTTACACAATGTAACAAATACTCAGATTTAACTTCGGAAACTTAAGAAACTTTAACTGTGACAAGATAAAGCAAAACAAAACACTATTGAAATATTCCAATTTTTGCATTTCAATTAAAGAAATACAAAATGAACAATGATTCCACTGTTCAGGCTGCTGTACTGGGAGCCAAATGCTAAACTTGTAGATTTCAACCATTCAGGCTGGTGGACAAAGACCCCAATACTGAGCAAGTGGATTTCCACCATTCAGGCTGGTGGACTAAGACTCCAATTTTCCAACTCTTGCATTTCACGAAAAAAATTCAAAATGAACTTTGAAAAATTAAGAGAATGTAACTGTGACAAGGTAAAGCACAACAAAACACTACTGAAATATTCCAACTCTTACATTTCAATGAAAAAAATTCAAGATGAACTATGAAAATCAACATAATGTAACTGTGACAATGTAAAGCACAATAAAACAATACTGAAATATTTCATCTCTAGCATTTCACGACAGAAATTCAAAATGAACTTCGAAAAATCAAGAGAATGTAACTGTGACAAGGTAAAGCTGTGGATTTCCACCATTCAGGCTGTTGGAATAAGACCCCAATACTGAGCTAGTGGATTTCCACCATTCAGGCTGGTGGACTAAGATCCCAATACTGAGCTAGTGGATTTCCATCATTCAAGCTGGTGGACTAAGACCCCAATACTGAGCTAGTGGATTTCCACCATTCTGGCTGGTGTACTAAGACCCCAATTTTCCGACTCTTGCATTTCACGACAGAAATTCTAAATTAACTTCGAAAAATCAAGAGAATGTAACTGTGACAAGGTAAAGCACAACATGTCACTACTGGAATATTCGAACTCTAGCATTTCACGGCATAAATTCAAAATGAACTTCGAAAAATCATGAGAATGTAGCTGTGACAAGGTAAACCACGAAAAGACACTACTGAAATATTCCAATTCTTGCATTTCACAAAAGAAATTCAACAATGAACTTTGAAAAATTAAGAGAATGTAACTGTGACAAGGTAAAGCACAACAAAACACTACTGAAATATTCCAACTCTAGCATTTCAATGAAAGAAATTCAAAATGAACTACGAAAATCAACAGAATGTAACTGTGACAAGGTAAAGCACAACAAAACACTACTGAAATATTCCAACTCTTGCATTTCACGTCAGAAATTTAAAATGAACTTCGAAAAATCAAGAGAATGTAACTGTGGCAAGATAAAGCACAACAAGTCACTACTGAAATATTCCAACTCTTGCATTTCAACGAAAGAAATTCAAAATGAACTTATAAAAATCATGAGAATGTCGCTGTGACAAGGTAAACCACGACAAGACACTACTGAAATATTCCAATTCTTGCATTTTACGACAGAAATTCAAAATGAACTTCGAAAAATCATGAGAATGTAACTGTGATAAGGTAAACCACAACAAGTCACTACTGAAATATTCCAACTTTTGCATTTCATGACAGAAATTCAAAATGAACTTTGAAAAATCATGAGAATGTAGCTGTGACAAGGTAAACCACGACAAGACACTACTGAAATATTCCAATTCTAGCATTTCAGGAAAGAAATTCAAAAATGAACTTTGAAAAATTAAGAGAATGTAACTGTGACAAGGTAAAGCACAACAAAACACTACTGAAATATTCCAACTCTTGCATTTCAATGAAAGAAATTCAAAATGAAATTCAAAATGGCTGGTGGACTAAGACCCCAATTTTCCAACTCTTGCATTTCACGACAGAAATTCAAAATGAACTTCGAAAAATCAAGAGAATGTAACTGTGACAAGGTAAAGCACAACATTTCACTACTGGAATATTCGAATTCTTGCTTTTCACGGCAGAAATTCAAAATGAACTTTGAAAAATCATGAGAATGTAGCTGTGACAAGGTAAACCACGACAAGACACTACTGAAAGATTCCAATTCTTGCATTTCACGAAAGAAATTCAACAATGAACTTTGAAAAATTAAGAGAATGTCACTGTGACAAGGTAAAGCACAACAAAACACTACTGAAATATTCCAACTCTAGCATTTCAATGAAAGAAATTCAAAATGAACTATGAAAAATCATGAGAATGTAGCTGTGGCAAGGTAAACCACGACAAGACACTACTGAAATATTCCAATGCTTGCATTTCAATGAAAGAAATTCAAAATGAACTATGAAAATCATGAGAATGTAGCTGTGACAAGGTAAACCACAGCATAACACTACTGAAATATTTCAATTCTTGCATTTCAATGAAAGAAATTCAAAATGAACTATGAAAATCAACAGAATGTAACTGTGATAAGGTAAAGCACAACAAAACAGTACTGAAATATTCCAACTCTTGCATTTCACGACAGAAATTCAAAATGAACATCGAAAAATCAAGAGATTGTAACTGTGACAAGGTAAAGCACAACAAGTCACTACTGAAATATTCCAACTCTTGCATTTTACAACAGAAATTCAAAATGAACATCGAAAAATCAAGAGAATGTAACTGTGACAAGGTAAAGCAAAACAAGTCACTACTGAAATATTCCAACTCTTGCATTTCACGACAGAAATTCAAAATGAACTTTGAAAAATCATGAGAATGTAGCTGTGACAAGGTAAACCGCGACAAGACACTACTGAAATATTCCAATTCTTGCATTTCACGACAGAAATTCAAAATGAACTTTGAAAAATCAAGAGAATGTAACTGTGACAAGGTAAATCACAACAAAACACTACTGAAATATTCCAACTCTTGCATTTCAATGAAAGAAATTCAAAATGAACTATGAAAATAAACAGAATGTAACTGTGACAAGGTAAAGCACAACAAAACACAACTGAAATATTCCAACTCTTGCATTTCACGACAGAAATTCAAAATGAACTTCGAAAAATCAAGAGAATGTAACTGTGACAAGGCAAAGCACATCAAGTCACTGCTGAAATATTCCAACTCTTGCATTTCAACGAAAGAAATTCAAAATGAACTTTGAAAAATTAAGAGAATGTAACTTTAACAAGGTAAAGCACAACAAAACACTACTGAAATATTCCAACTCTTGCATTTCAATGAAAGAAATTCAAAATGAACTATGAAAATCAACAGAATATAACTGTGACAAGGTAAAGCACCACAAAACACTACTGAAATATTCCAACTCTGGCATTTCACGACAGAAATTCAAAATGAACTTCGAAAAATTAAGAGAAAGTAACTGTGACAAGGTAAAGCACAACAAAACACTACTAAAATATTCCAACTCTTGCATTTCAATGAAAGAAATTCAAAATGAACTTTCTGAGTATTCTTAGTTTTCCCTCCAAAATTGAGTTTTCCCTCCCCTGCCCTCAGAAATGGGGAAACGAAGGGCCTCTGAGCCTTGCCCTTGAGGCAGATCCCATTTATTTTCGATTCTGAGCATTTTTGATTTTCCCTCCAAAATTGACCCCCCCTCCCCTGCCCTCAGAAATGGGGGAACGAAGGGCCTCTGAGTCTTCTCCTTGAGGCAGATCCCATTTATTTTCGATTCTGAGTATTTTTGATTTTTCCTCCAAAATTGACCATATATGCACTGGGGGCATATTTGGTT
Organism: Artemia sp. Qi Xiang Cuo; assembly: GCF_049724085.1. Taxonomy (NCBI): domain Eukaryota; kingdom Metazoa; phylum Arthropoda; class Branchiopoda; order Anostraca; family Artemiidae; genus Artemia; species Artemia sp. Qi Xiang Cuo. Next base: position 42,424,490 of record NC_142803.1, read on the forward strand.
CCTATGGGAGGGATGCTCGTATAAACTTCAAAGAGGGCTCATTTGACTGGAAATTGAAAGTTCTAGTTCACTTTTTAAAAGTCAAAAGAGATTGCAGGGCACCTAGCCCTTTTTTCCTCAAACCCATCTAATAAGAACTTTGAGATAGCTATTTTCTTTTAAAGTTCTAAGACCATATAACGAAAACTCCTGGGTTGACACAGCCCCCAGGGCCCAAGGGAAGGCGTTGTAAGTTAGGCCCTGGGGGAATATATGGTTCTTATGGAAGAGATGTTCTTAAAAACTTCAGAGAGGGCTCATTTGATTGGAAATTGATAGTTCTAGTTCAGTTTTTGAGACCCAAAACAGATTGGAGGGCGACTAGCCCCTCCCCCTATGCCCCTATTTCCCCAAATGCATCCGATTCATAAAACCATACATGCACCAGGGAATAAATTATAACGCCTCCCCCCGGGCCTTGGGGGGTTGTTTCTACACCTGAGTTTTTGTTATCTGACTTTTGAACAATTTTTAACAAATTGGCTATCTCAAAACTTTTATCAGATACATTTTTGGGAAAAGGGGCATGGGGGGCTAGTTGCCCTCCAATCTCTTTTGACTCTCAAAAACAGAACTAGAACTTTCAATTTCCAATGTTTTCTTTAAAAATTCTTGAGTTTCTCTAAAGTTTTTAAATGTCCCTTATTTCCAAATCAAACTTTTTTTTCAACATCAAATGTTCATCAAAATATCAAAACTAGTATCAAAGTAACAATATCAAAGTTAAAAAAGGGGTTCGTGTCAACCTTGGAGTTTTTATTATCTGATGTTTCAAGTAATTTTAACAAAATGGCCTACTCAAAATATTCATCGGAGGGGTTTGGGGAAAAGGTGTAGGGGGGGGGGGCTAGATTCCCTAAAATCTCTTTTGACGTTTAAAAACTGAACTCGAACTTTCAGTTTCCAAACGAATGAGTCCTCTCTGAAGTTTATACAAGCATCCTTTTCATAAGAACCATATATGGCCCCAGGGCATACCTTACAACGCCTGCCCCCGGGCTCGGGGGGGGGGGGGGGGTGTCGACACCTGAATTTTTATTACCTGACTTTTCAACTATTTTTAACAAATTGGCTATATCAAAATTTTTATCGGACGCATTTGGGGTAATAGGGGCGTGGAGGGGTCCTAGTTGCCCTCCAATCACTTCTGACTCTCGAAAACGAACTAGAACTTAGAATTTCCAATCAAATGAACCCTCTCTGAAGTATTTACGAGCATCCCTTCCATAAGGACCATATATGCCCCCAGGGCATAACTTACAACGCCTGCGCTCGGGCCCTGGTGGATTATGTCGACCCCGGAGTTTTCGTTAGATAATTTTTGAACTATTTATAAAAAAAATGGCTATCTCACAGTTCTTATCGGATGGGTTTGAGGGAAAAATGGAGTTGAGGGAAGGGGCTAGTTGCCCTTCGATCTCTTTTGACTCTTAAAAAGTCAACTAGAACTTTTAATTTCCAATCAAATGAGCCCTCTTTGAAGTTCCTACGAGCATTCCTTTCATAAGGATCATATATGTCCCCAGGTCATAACTTACAACGGCTACCCCCCGGCCCTGGGGGTTTTTGTGGACACCGGAGTTTTTGTTATATGATCTTTGAACAAAATGGCTACCTCAAAATTTTTATAGTATGCATTTGGGAAAAAAGGCGTGGGGGGTGGTTACCCTCTGATCTCTTTTGACTCTTAAAAAGTGAACTAGAACTTTCAATTTCCAATCAAATGAGCCCTCTCTGAAGTTTATACGAGTGTTCAATCCGTAAGAACAGTGTATGCCCCCAGGGCATAACTTACAACGCCTGCTCCCGGAGCCTCGGGGGTTGTGTCGACACAGGAGTTTTTGTTATATGATCTTTGAACTATTTTTAACAAAATGGCTATCTCAAAGTTTTTATCGGACAATTTGGGAAAAAAGTGTGGGGGGGAGGGGGGGCTAGTTGCTCTCCGATCTCTTTTGACTATTAAATAGAGCACTATAGAATGATCCCTCTCCAAAGTTTATGCGACGACCCCTTTCATATGACACTTCATATGGAAGGGTTTTTTTTCTCTGGGAAAAAAACAAAACATTGGAACCGTATGGCATTATTATAGGCAACGCTATAGTGTTGCCTCTGATTATTAATATTGTTATTATTATACTGTTATTACTCCTATTGTCAGTCTCTTCAAACTGAGCTAAGACTCAGGTAACAAATACCCATTGCCTCCCACCAAAATAGGGATAGGTTATCTTTTTTTTCTACTTTTTAAAAGAGCCTCCCTTGATAGGGTCACGGTGTTCAAAACTGTTTTTCCCCATCCTGAAAAAAGAAACAACTCGCCAGCATCAGGCTTGCTTAGACAGGCAAAATTCGTTTCTCATAAGTGAATGGAGAGTCACAAATGAATCGCCAGCTATCAGTAGCAAATGGTACCTATCCTTTAGAATCAGTACTAGCAAGAAATTTTCTTTCTCTCGCCTTGAATTGTTCCTCAATGCATATTTTCTTAGACCAGGCCCGGTACTTCGTATGTGCAGGGGAACTAACCCCCTCCCCTTAGAATAATTTTGGCTGTCATTATTGGGTTCAGTTCATCCAGTCTCGGCTGTGAATTCCACAAAACCTCCGGCCTTATGGTCAGATACTGGGCAGGACGGCTAATGGCTAAACATTGACTCCAATTAGAAGTAGTAGGACCCTAGTTGTGCCTACCACTCTCAGTAGCACTACGAAAACGTCGTCATCACTACTTCTTTATATACCTTAGAGGAAACAGGATTTGTAAATCACAGCAGGACGTAAATCATGTAACCGCTTAAATAACTACTGCCCACTAGAGAAGCAAATCATCTCAGGTTCCTTAATTTCATTTTACCAGTGTTTTGGCCCTAGTGATATAATGAATTCTTAAATGCGTAAGGCACTTGAAAAATATTTTATAGACATTGGCTATCGCCTTTATTCTTATTATTTTATTTTTCACTATCAATAACTCTGCCGCTTCTTTCTTATGAACATCCTGTATTTATTTATAAACGCAAAGCAGCAATTGTTCGATTAAATGGAAGTATTGGTTGTAAGTTTTTCTAATTTAATTTACATTTCTTTATAACAAATGTCACGACCTTTTCAAGAAAAAGCAAATAGAACTTTGTGAAGCACCTCTTTTTTCCTTTTCTAGACGCATTTGAACGGCTGCATCGACTTGAAACATTGGAAAGCAAGTCAGAGGACACTGTATCTCAAGGAGAAAGCACCGTAGAAGAAACCTGAGGGATTTTTCTATGGTTGGAAGTCTCTAAAGGAAGCAAGATCATTAGTTTAGTTTTCTGTTTAGTTTTATAAGAGTACTTGATAAATAGGCATTGCTTATATTTTAGGAGGGCTTGACAATGTCTTCTATGAATTTGATTGGGTCGTGTATAAACCATCTTAATCACAGTTTTCTGATTTTAGGGTATGACGCTGTTTCTGCTATGAAATAATTTGTGAAAGCAAATACTGGGTGGGGATCTCGGAATGAACGATTGTTTTGTTGTCTCATAATTGTTCAAAACATACTTTAGCTTTATTTTAGCATTTTATTTGCATGTTGGAGGTGGAGTAATTGCAAAGTCCGTCATAAGTTGATAAAAATACATGTCAATAATTCAGTTTCCCTAATAACATGATTTATTAATGATCATTTACTTATACTATTGAATTCTGGACGAATGACACCTTACTGAATGGCTAAATTAAAAGAAGTAATCTCGTTTCAACTTTGTATTTCATTTCCCTAGTGATTTGTTTAATTGATCATTCCAAATGAATGAAATTGTTGTGCAAAAAAATAAAGATTTCAGTCAAGAGGGCAAGAAATATATTAATAATGAGTACCAAAATACTTTGGTTAAATTGAGTTCAATAATTCCTTGTCTATTTGGCCCTTTGTAAATGGGCTTTTAAATGTTTTTGCATATGTAACACTCGTTACCATAAATAGGCTTTCAAGTCTTGAAATGTCTAGTTTTCTTATATATTTTTTGAATTCTTGGAGATTTAGGGAAATAATTTGAACTTTAATTGAATCAATTCTATCAATTTCTTGTTATTCTGATCAGTAGGCATAACTTAAAATATATAATTTTAATTTTTCAAAGTTATAGTTTTATGTTGTTTTTTTCATGTATTCTTTTTGAAATTCAAAAGAGGACATTACAGAGCAATTATACGCTATATAAAGTATGATTATCTATCTGAATCTGCCATGAAATCAAATTAAAATCAAACAGAATTTTTTTATTATGCTAAGATGCATAGAAAGTTACTTAAAAAGTTATTACAGAAGCTTTACATTTGACCATTCAAGATCAGCTTAATTGTTATAGAAGCGACATTATGAAACAAACATCTAAGCATTAAAATGAATTAAATCCATTTTCTTATATTTTTGAAGTACCCATAGCCACTCAATTGATTATAACAAAATGGTCGACTGACTGGATAACCTAACTTACGAGCAACCTAGATAACATTATTGGTAAGGATGGTGGATGTACTGACGATGTAAAAAGAAAAATTGTCAAATTTCTGTGTTGTTTTTTTGTTTTTGTCTGCTAGACGAAATATTAGAAGAATAGGAAGATAAGTCCTCAAACAAAGATCAGGATACTAGAAGAGACAATAATGAAAGTGGCTAAGCATAGTTTTGAAACGTAGACAGTTTGAACAGTTAAGCAAGATATGCTAGATTTTTTCAGGTGAATTGCTTAAGGATAGTGCAAATAATTGTTTGAATGACTTAAGCAATATTAGTATCATACTTAAGCAATGACTAATATCAAGTAAGAATTAAGTCTTAAGAAAATTTGGTTCGGGCTCATTTTCTTGAACTGTAATAAAAGAAAGGTAAAGACGGTTAGGTCACGTTTTGAATGGATGAGGGTTTATTTAGCGCATCAGCAGGCAGGCCAAGATATACCAGCAGGTCTGGGCCTAGGGACGCAAAATGCCAGGGGGCGCATTAAGTATATTACCTTGACCATATCTTAATCACCTTAATCCATTTGAGAGCTTTAAGGTCCTCCAGACCTGTAGTGCTCTTGAGTCGACGACTCCCAATTGAAACTCCACTGCCTCTTCTCCCACTCCTTGTCAAGGTGGCATTTGAATGACTGGATCGAGGGAGCGCTGACAGTTGAGTCCTTCAATTGATTTCAGTGGTTTATAACTCTTCTTGAGAAGTACATTTGACGGGTACTCGATCGGGAGCTTAACTTTGGCAGCTTCTTGGAGTGTCCTCTTGTGTAATGATGGCTTGTGCTATGACTGCTGCTAAAGATGGTAGAGTTTTCTTCTCGAAGTTTGTAAGTCAGTATCATATCGCTACGCATGCGTCTATAGACGAGGGTAGATAGCTTAAGTTGCTTGAGGCGGTCCTCATAAAAAGTTGATTTTAGGCTTTTCATGTACTTTGTTGCTCGCCTCTGAACATTTTCGATGAGCCTGACATCTTGCCGATAAGAAGGACCTGCAAGGCACATGCCAAAATCAAGATGGGGTCTGACAAGAGCTTTATATAATTTTATGAATATTGTTGCCTCTCAGCTACTGATGGTCCGTTTTAATAGGCCAAGACTCGAATTTGCACGGGAAACAACATGCTGTACGTGGCTATGGAGCTTCAACTTGTTGTTGATGATGACACCAAGGTCCGTTTCTTCTTCTCTATTCTCTAGATGTTCAATCGTTTTTGTGATGGGATTGTAAATTGAGTAGGTAGCCATTGGGTTGTTAGGTCCAAGGTGCAAAATACAGCATTTGATTATATTGAACTGAAGGAGCCAGTCTTGAGTCCAATCCTGTAGCATGTCTATGTCACGTTGGATGGTCTGTAGATTTGCAATGCCAAACAGTTTGGCATCATCAGCGAACAAATGCATGCTATTATCTACATGATTGAAAATGTCGTTGATGTATATCAAGAAAAGGGTTGGGCCTAGTGCAGTTCCCTGTGGTACCCCGCTCATTACCATGGCCTCATGGGAGTAGATTGGCTGGCCACCCATCTCGAATAAGTGGACTTTCTGCTTGCGGTTGGTGAGGAAATTCATTAGCCAGTCTATCACAGCTGAATTGATGCCGGAGGCAGATAACTTGGATCGCAATCGAATGTGCGGTACCTTGTCGAAAGCCTTCGTGAAGTCCAGCAGCACTAGGTCGACTGGATGTCCTTGGTCAATCATATTTGTAATTTCTTCGTATGATTCTAATAGGTTCGTTTTGATTGACTTTCCTGACTGGAATCCATGCTGCTTGGGCGACAAGATCTTGTTTTTGGTTAAATGTTCGAGAATTTAATCGTTGACTATACGTTCTAGCATCTTAACAACAGCTGAAGTTAGGCTAATAGGTCGATAATTCTCAGATTTGGTGCGATCACCTTTTTTGAATACCGGCGTTATGTTGGCTAATTTCCAGTCTGCTGGTAGCTCTCTAGAGATAATTGACGTCTAGAAGATTCTCGTGAGGGGCTCTGCTATCACTTCTGCGGTTTCTTTTAATAGCCTGGGATGTATATTATCGGGCCCTGGCGACTTGTTAGCATCTAGTTTCATTAGACGTTTAAGGACATCTGTAGACGATACCGTGGTGCTCTCCATTGGGGCTTTTACATCGTATTTCCGTGGGGAAGGTAAAGGGCCATCTGGTTCAGTGGTGAAAACTGAGACAAATTGTAGGTTCAGTAAGTCAACAAGCTTGTTAGTGTTTGTAGTTTCTTCACCTTGTTCTGTTATCAGTTTTTTGAAACATCGTCTATTGTGGTCCTGGCTAGAGACGTACCACCAAAACTTCTTTAAGTTTGTCTAGGCTTCATCAGCAAGTTTGGATTCAAAGCTCGTGTACAAGGCCCGCGTCAAGTTTTTAAGTTTGTTCCGGCTTTCCGGCTTTTCTCTCTATTTTCAGGGGAGTGGTGTTTTTTATTTTTATTCCATTGTCTGCTTTTACGGTTGATTTTCCTCTTAATCTCTTTTGTCATTATCGGAAGTGTTCTTGGTTTGAGGACGAGCTTGCTCGAGGTGTACTGATTGGCTTTGCTTATCAGTAATTCTTTGAAGCACTGCCATTGCTGTTCTAGAGAACCAGATAAGGCGTCGTCCCATCTAATGTTGTTGAGATCCATTCTAATCTTCTCATAGTTAATAAAGGTCTTGTTGATGTAGTGATTCGTTACTTTGAGGAATGTTTTTCTAATGTCTATGGTGACATGATCACTCTTTATGATTGAGGGCATGTAAGAGGTAGAGAGGAGAGTTTCTGGTCTCCTGAAAAATACCAGGTCAAGAAGGTTTGATTGCTGTCCCTCCCTAAAAAGCATTGGCTGGTCAACACTTTGGTGGACAAGGGTATCATGAAAAATGTCAATGATTGGGCTCGTTGGACCAGATGAGACGTGGGGAAACTGGTCTTTCCAGGTGATGTTAGGCAGGTTGAAGTCACCTTCAATTAAAAGATAATCTTGGTTGGTGTCTGCAATCTTGTAAATGATCTCTACTAGTTTCCATCTGTTTCCTCTGGTGATGGTGCCGACGGACTTCTATATACACAGCCGACTCTGACAGAATGGTCGTCTTTATTCCCTGGAACTGAAGTATCAAAGAAAATGGTTTCGGGATAGGGGCATCCGGCGAAGTAGTTAATTGGGGTGACGGTGTAAGATGATTTAACCAGTGCAAGTGTTCCACGGCGGCAATAATTAGATGACAATTTCGATATAGTATGATAGCCTTGCAGGCTAACATGTGAATTTAGGAGCTGGTTTGTTGAATTCTTGGGACACACCTCAGTAAGGAGTATAATCTCATAATCAGTTGCATAAATCAAAGATTTCAGCTCATTGATTTTGTTTGGGAGTTGGTCAACGTTTGTTATTAGAGCGGAGAAATCTTGACTTACTTGCTGCTTTTTTCGGTTGAGTACTTCCTTACGGCAGTGATTCATGTTAAGGACCGGCTTGTCCAGGATGGATATGGAAGAGCTGGAGGATCTGCTATCATCTGATTGGTTGAGACTTGCATTTGCAAAGGACTTGTAGGATGATGAGTCGGAAAGTTCATAGGCACTAACTGGTGATACAAATACTTCTGGGTCATTATTTACACTATGTACAGGGCAGGTAGCTGGGGTATCTAATACTTCATGGGCTGGTGAGTGTGTTCATGGGCTGGTTACCGAGTGTGTTTTTTTTTGTTTGTTTTTTTGACAAAAACTGAACTGATGCGATTTATCGTCAAAGTGCCAGGGGCATTCCGCCGCAACGCTGCCTATTCACAGAAAAGTCATATTAAAACAACATAGGAATTCGTTGGACACATATAAACTGTCAGGTTTCCCCCAGAAATGGCAGCTGAGAGTTCAGCATCACCTCTCTCTTCCATTACTTTTGGCTCATCAGTACAGTTCTGTTCAGTACTTCCATCATCCCCAAAAATTTATGGATTTCCCCAAAAACCTCGCAAAAACGAAGCGGTAAAAACGTTGTGCCTAGAAGCACCAAAGTTTTAAATCGAGCCCTGACAGCAGCGAGCCGACTCTATGAACGTTTTTTTCAACTGACTAGAAGTCTGTCATACTTATGAGTTTGGCTGACATTTTTTACCTTTACTATGCAGTTGTAATTGAAAACAAGGAGCTCCATTCTACTTACTTAACTAATCAAAAGTCTGTATTTCAAGAGTCTTTATTTCAAAAATCAGTTTTTTCTAAGCTTGATTCAATTTTTTAGAGAATCAATATTCAGGATACTGTAATCTTGTTGAAGACTTTAATATTATCACGAAAGTAGTCTCTTTAGAATTCAGCTTTTTGAAGGCGACTACGTTTGTAAATGAAATTCCTCGATATTAAAACGTTAAAAGATAGAATATTTACGACTTGAAATCTCATTTGAGGTTCTCCCTGTCGAAATAGTATTTTCATGTAGTCATTACTAATTTACCTTTGTTTTGATTATCCCTTAGCTCATAGTGAAATTCTCTAGAATGTTCTGATTTTATGCGTCTTCCTCTTGGTTCACTCAGATAAATAAATAAAAACGAGCAAAATCGGGTTTTTTATAGGCCAAATTAAAATAATTAAAAAACAAAGCAAATATTTTGATAGGAAAAACGCCTCTCTTCTTCAGCACGAAACGAAACGATGCATCCAAGTAAAGTGCCGAAGAGAGAAAAACAACAACAACAAACAAACGCGGAAAGTCAATATGAAAAGAAACAAAAAACCAAAGAAAAAACCAAAAACTTAAAAGATGAATAAAATTCAATAAAAGCCAAAAATTAAAAGAATTAAAACCAAATACCTAACAACCATAAAAGCGAGTTATTCGCCAATATCCGCGATTTGCACAAAATCCAAAAATGTCAAAATGTCAAATGTCAGTTGTTCGCTAGTATCCGTCGATGGCAGTTCATATTTTTTTGGATTTTGTGCAAATCGCGGATATTGGCGAATAACTCGCTTTTATGGTTGTTAGGTATTTGGTTTTAATTCTTTTAATTTTTGGCTTTTATTGAATTTTATTCATCTTATAAGTTTATGATTTTTTCTTTGGTTTTTTGGTTCTTTTCACATTGACTTTCCGCGTTTGTTTTTTGTTGTTTTTTTTTTATCTTCGGCACTTTCCTTGGATACATCGTTTCGTTTCGTGCTGAAGAAGAGAGGCGTTTGTCCTATCGAAATATTCGCTTTGTTTTTTCAGTATTTTCATTTGGCCTATATTAACCCCATTTTTGCTCATTTTTCTTTCTTTATGTGATGTCAGGCCAATGTGGTTTAAGAAATTATCTTGGTTCACTCAGATGTTCTTGTTCACATGTAAGATATATTACCCTGTCACAACCATTAGTTACCGATTAAAAATTATTAGTTGCTTCAAAAAGCCATTTTAGTTGCTTAGTCAAACAAGCTATTGAATTGGCAAGTCAGTTTTTATCGGACGCCTATGCAATTCTTTTTATACAGCAGCAACAGCCTTACATATTGTGCTACATTTTTTTTTCTAGACAGCTGCAACAGTCTTAGAAGAGGCTATTGTATGTGAATATAACGGTAGTTAGAATGACCACTGCTGCAATTCTACACAACATCATTAGTCGTGTTAATTGTATCTTGTGAACGTTATGTGAACGTTACTGTAAATAAAACTGTTTACTTATGGAATTTCTGAATGTTTCTATCATAGCACCTTTTTTTAATGTGAGCCTATAGCATGTGATGCGTGATTTGTTTTACAGCTTGAGTTTTATTGAAATCGTTTTGTTGAAATTTCAAAGTCTATTCTAGATATTCGGATTAATAAAATGATTCTTTAGAATATGTAATTAGCTTGAAAGAATAAAATTTTAAATAAAAAAGATTGTTCTTTATCATTTTAGTTACTCTCAGGCAATGTTATATGATTTACAATAAATGTGTTGCTGGTTTGTTCAAAAGCCTCCTATCCTCTATAAAAATTGCTGAAAAGTTGAAAATATGCGACTTATGATTGATTATTTGAAAAAAAACTACGTTTTCTAAAGAGTTAAAGAGGCTGAGTTACAAGGTCGAACCTTAAAACGTACAGGGATTAGGAGGCACAGTTGGGGGGCTGCCGCCCCCCAAACCCCCTGCTTTCGCAGCCTTTAAATAAAAAAAAAAGTTTTTTCAACTGAAAGTAAGGAGCGACATTAAATCTTAAAACGAACAGAAATTATTCCGTATATGAAAGGGGCTGTGCCCTCCTAAACGCCTCGCTCTTTACGCTAAAGTTTGACTTTCTCACAACTCTTTTTTTTAAACAATAAAAACTATAGCGTAAAAAGCGAGGCGTTGAGGAGGGCACAGCCCCTTTCATATACGGAATAGTTTCTGTTCCTTTTAAGATTTAATGTCGCTCCTTACTTTCAGTTTAAAAAACTTTTTTTTATTTAAAGGCTGCGACAGCGGGGGTTTGGGGGCGGCAGCCCCCCAACTGTGCCTCCTAATCCCTGTACGTTTTAAGGTTCGACCTTGTAACTCAGCCTCTTTAACTCTTTAGAAAACGTAATTTTTTTCAAATAATTTCTGCACGTTTTTGTACAGTTTATTACTTATTATTGCTTGACTAACTGTTAGCTGATCGTGTCAGGAGTTAAAGTTGGGGGGCTGCCGCCCGCCAAACTCCCCGCTCTTCAACATTATTGTGTTAAGGCTTTGAATTCCTGAATACTCAAATCACGTCGTACAGGGTGCCTCCTAATCCCTGTACGTTTTAAGGTTCGAACTTGTGACTCTCTTTAACAGCCCCCCAACTGTGCCTCCTAATCCCTGTACGTTTTAAGGGTCAACCTTGTAACTCAGCCTCTTTAACTCTTTAGAAAACGTAATTTTTTTCAAATAATTTAAAAAAGAAACTGAGTTTCTTTTTTAAAGTTAAATTTCAGTATATAAAAAATTTGCTCTGACGGTGAATCGAAACCGGGTTTTCCACCTGACAGTCTAGAGTATCAACCGCTGGACTAAAGAGACACAATTGTAATTGTTTTTTAGTAAATGGAATCTATTTTCGACGCAAGAAAATTCCCACAAAACTTGATATTTGGTTTTTGGAAAACAGGGAAGGAGTGATCTGATTGAGCTGAAATTTCACGGATAAGCTCCCAAGCACCAGAAAAGCTTATCCTCTAAATTTCAGCCCGATCAGACAACGTTAAAGGGGGGTTGTGGTGGGAAAAATTAACATGGGCTATTATGGGAAAACGAGGTTTTTCGTAAATGTAAATTCGGGGGATAATTTTTTCGGTCTGAAAATATCAAAAGGCCCTAACAGGTCAAATTCTGCTTCGAATGAGTCCTCTTTCACCCGGATCAGTTGCCAACTGTGGCCTGTAGGCGTGGATAAGAAAAAAAAAGAAATGATGATGAATTTTAAGTGGCTATATTTGGTTTTTTGAAAAAAGGGAAAGAGTGATCGGATTGAGCTGAAATTTCGAGGATAAGCTCCCGAGCCCTAGAATAGGCGGGAGGATAGGTGGATAGGTGGGAGGGTCGAAACTTCCGGCCCAGTTTACCCCATGAAGGTAAAGTCGGAGGAAGATGAAATTTTGCGAGTTTCTTAGTTTGAGCTTGGGCTACAAAATGCGATTACCGCCGTCTCTCTGCGACCTCTAGGACCTGAAATCACTTAACATTGTGGTGGGTCGCCTCTTTATAGAGGCACAAGTGAGTAGTAAGGGCCCAATTCGTTGAAAATATAAATGCACTTTCACAAGCCTGAGGCATGGATATGTGTGTAGTTTAACCGGTACATTGGCTTGTCAAGGTCAGTCACCTATTTCTATGAACGGTACTTGTCTTAGCAGACGGGTTTCTGCAAAGTGTTATGGGCTTCATTTAAAAAATACCAGTTTAAAAAAAAAATATAAACATTTATCCATCATCTTTCTTCTGGCAAAAAAAAAAATACAAATTACAATAAAAACTGGTCAAAAGTGCTAATAAACTGTAAGTTATAGATTTATGATAACTCGTTCAGCATCGCATCTATTATTAGCAGTATCAATGGTATTTCATTTGCGCAAAGCTATCTCAATTTGCCAAAACTTTTATCGTTCGCATAAAACTAACTCAGTTTTGAAAAAATGTATTCCATTTGCATAACTCTGCTCTGAATGCTCTTAATGAGGATATAAATAATATAAAATGACATTGTGACTTGACATTGCTTTACCTCTCTGATGTGGTCTGTATAATACACAAGTAACGTTTGAAAAGTATTGTCAATTTAAAATAGAATCTAACGTGCCTCTTTAACAGCCCCCCAACTGTGCCTCCTAATCCCTGTACGTTTTAAGGGTCAACCTTGTAACTCAGCCTCTTTAACTCTTTAGAAAACGTAATTTGTTTCAAATAATTTAAAAAAGAAACTGAGTTTCTTTTTAAAGTTAAATTTCAGTATATAAAAAATTTGCTCTGACGGTGAATCGAAACCGGGTTTTCCACCTGACAGTCTAGAGTATCAACCGCTGGACTAAAGAGACACAATTGTAATTGTTTTTTAGTAAATGGAATCTATTTTCGACGCAAGCAAATTCCCACAAAACTTGATATTTGGTTTTTGGAAAACATGGAAGGAGTGATCTGATTGAGCTGAAATTTCACGGATAAGCTCCCAGGCCCCAGGAAAACTTATCCTCTAAATTTCAGCCCAATCAGACAACGTTAAAGGGGGGTCTGTGGTGGGAAAAATTAACATGGGCTATTATAGGAAAACGAGGTTTTTCGTAAATGTAAATTCGGGGGATAATTTTTTCGGTCTGAAAATATCAAAAGGCCCTAACAGGTCGAATTCTGCTTTGAATGAGTCCTCATTCACCCGGATCAGTTGCCAACTGTGGCCTGTAGGCGTGGATAAGAAAAAAAAAAGAAATGATGATGAATTTTAAGTGGCTATATTTGGTTTTTTGAAAAAAGGGAAGGAGTGATCGGATTGAGCTGAAATTTCGAGGATAAGCTCCCGGGCCCTAGGATAGGTTAACCTCTAAATTTCAATCGGACAACGTTAAAGGGGGGCTGTGGTGGGAGGGTCGAACCTTCCGGCCCAGTTTACCCCATGAAGATAAAGTCGGAGGAGGATGAAATTTTGCGAGTTTCTTAGTTTGAGCTTGGGCTACAAAATGCGATTACCGCCGTCTCTCTGCGACCTCTAGGACCTGAAATCGCTTAACATTGTGGTGGGTCGCCTCTCTATAGAGGCACAAGTGAGTAGTAAGGGCCCAATTCGTTGAAAATATACATGCACTTTCACAAGCCTGAGGCATGGATATGTGTATAGTTTAACCGGTACATTGGCTTGTCAAGGTCAGTCACCTATTTCTATGAACGGTACTTGTCTTACCAGACGGGTTTCTGCAAAGTGTTATGGGCTTCCTTGAAAAAATACCAGTTTAAAAAAAATAAATAAACATGTATCCATGATCTTTCTTCTGGCAAAAAAAAAATACAAATTCCAATCAAAACTGGTCAAACGTCTTAATAACATGTAAGTTATAGCTATCTGATAACTCATTCAGTATCGCATCCATTATTAGCAGTATCAATGCTATTTCATTTGCGTAAAGCTATCTTGATTTGCCGAAACTTTTATCGTTCGCATAAAACTAACTCAATTTGCAAAAATGGTATTCCATTTGCGTAACTCTGCTCTGAATGTTCTTAATGAGGATATAAATAATATAGAATGACATTGTGACTTGACCTAGCTTTACCTCTCCGATGTGGTCTGTATAATACACAAGTAACGTTTGAAAAGTATTGTCAATTTAAAATAGGATCTAACGTTCATAAAAGATGATTTTAGAAGAGGATTTGAGGGTGAAACTCGGTGGTCGTTATAATACACAAGTTCCATTTGAACAGTGTTGTGAGGTCCCTTACCACAATCCCAAAGGGATCCGATACCCCCACCTCAATCCCAAAGGAAGCCCCCCGGCCTCAAAGGTTCTCAGGACTCCCCACGGGCATCCCGTGCCCCAAAGGCTCCTGAGCCCCCATTATAATACTTTTAAGGCTTTATTATGTATTTTCAGAACAAATTATTATTTTAGGGAGTTATTTCGGTGAAACAGTTAAAGACATTTTAAAAGATGATTTAAAAGATTATTTTAGAAGAGGATTTGAGGGTGAAACTCGGTGGTTGTTATAATACACAAGTTCCATTTGAACAGTGTTGTGAGGTCCCCAACCACAACCCCAAAGGGCTCCGATCCCCCCACTCCACCCCCGAAGGAAGCCTCCGGTCCGCAAAAGTTCTCTGGGCTCCCAAAGGGCCCCCGGTGCCCCGATGGCTCCAGAGCCCCCATTATAATACTTTTAAGGCTTTATTATATCTTTTCAGAAAAAATTATTGTTTTAGGGAATTATTTCGGTGAAACAGTTAGAGACATTTTAAAAGATGATTTAAAAGATGATTTTAGAAGAGGATTTGAGGGTGAAAATCGGTGGTCGTTATAATACACAAGTTTCATTTGAACAGTGTTGTGAGGTCTCCTACCACAACCCCAAAGGGCTCTGATCCCCCCCCCCCAACTCCGAAGGTAGCCACCCGTCCGCAAAGGTGCCCCAAGCTCCCAAAGGGCCCCCGGTGCCCCAAAGGCTCCTGAGCCCCCAATGAAATACTTTTTAAGGCTTTATTATATCTTTTCAGAACAAATTATTATTTTAGGGAATTATTTCGGTGAAACAGTTAGAGTCATTTTAAAAGATGATTTAAAAAACGATTTTAGAAGAGGATTTGAGAGTGAAACTCTGTGGTCGTTATAATACACAAGTTTCATTGAACAGTGTTTTGAGGTCTCCTACCCCAGCCCCAAAGGGTTCCGATCCCCCTACCCCAACCCCCAAGGAAACCCCCGTCCTCAAAGGTTCTCTGGGCTCCCAAAGGGCCACTGGCGCCCCAATGGGTCCTGAGTCCCCCATTATAATACTTTTTAAGGCTTTATTATATCTTTTCATAAAAAATTATTATTTTAGGGAATTATTTCGGTGAAACAGTTAGAGACATTTTAAAATATGATTTAATAGATGATTTTAGTAGAGGATTTGAGGATGAAACTTTATGGTCGTTATAATACACGAGTTCCATTTGACCAGTGTTGTGAGGTCGCCTAGCACAACCCCCCAGGGCTTCGATCCCCCCCACCCAACCCCAAAGGACGCCCCCGGTCCGCAAAGGTTCTCTGGGTTCCCAAAGGGCCCCCGGTGCCCCAATGGTTCCTGAACCCCCATTATATTACATTTTAAGGCTTTATTATATCTTTTCAGAACAAATTATTATTTTAGGGAATTATTTCGGTGAAATAGTTAGAGACATTTTAAAGGATGATTTAAAAGATGATTTTAGAAGAGGATTTGAGGGTGAAACTCGGTGGTCGTTATAATACACAAGTTCCATTTGAAAAGTGTTTTGAGGTCCCCTACCACAACCCCAAAGGGCTCCGATCCCCCCACCCCAACCCCGAAGGAGGCCACCGGTCCTCAAAGGTCCCCCAAGCTCCCAAAGGGCACCCGGCGCCCCAATGGCTCCTGAGCCCCCATTATAATACTTTTTAAGGCTTTATTATATCTTTTCAGAACAAATTATTATTTTAGGGAATTATTTCGGTGAAACAGTTAGAGTCGTTTTAAAAAACGATTTAAAAAATGATTTTACAAAATTATTTGAGGCTGAGACTCTTTGGTCGTTATAATATACAAGTTCCATTGGAACTGTGTTGTGAGGTCTCTTAGCCAAACCCAATAGAGGTCCCATCCCCCTAACCCGTCACAGATGGACGCTCCCAGTCCACAACTGTACCTCAAGCTCCCACAGGACCACCTAGCCGCTCAGGGTCCCCTCGGCCCCACACAGGCCCTCCCCGAGCTCCTGCCGGTCATCGAGCAATTGTTTCTGAATCTTATGTTTCAGGGTGTCTGGATGGCTCGTTTTGACTTTTTGGAGTTGGATTTCTTTGTCTTTCATAGGTATGTTTTATCTGAAATATATGATTTGGGATGGGTGGTTTGCTATTTTTGACTTTCCTAAGCTGGATTTCTTACCCTTTCATAGGTGTGTGTTGTCAGAAAATTAAGATTTAGGATGTGTAGTTTGATAGTTGAACTTTTCAGAGCTAGATTTCTTAGTCTTTCGTTGCTGTGTGTTGTCTGAAATCTATGATTTGGGATGTGTGGCTTGCTATTTTTTGACTTTTCTGAGCTGGAATTCTTAGCCTTTCACTGGTGTATGTTGTCTGAAACTTATGATTTGGGACGAGTGGTTTGCTATTTTTGACTTTTCTGAGCTAGATTTCTTAGTCTTTCGTTGGTGTGTGTTGTCTGAAACCTATGATTTGGGATATGACATTTTTAGCCTAATTGCGTAGCTGCTAAAGGAACATTTTTGTTGTATCTATTGGTATCAATATTCTGTTTTTTAGAGTTTCAGTTACTATTGAGCCTTACGTGCCTGAAATCATGAATTAGAATATTTAATTAGCTGTTTGGGATTTTCAGACATAGTTTTTAGATGTTCATGGGTGTTAGGTTCCTGGGGAGTTTTATGACTCCTCCCTCCACTGAATTCACATGGTTTTAGGACTCATCCCCCTACACATAACTCCATTCAACCTTGAGCGAAGATATAAAAGTTTGATGAAGTATTTTTCCTCTTAATAACTATATTAATAACTTCCAAGATGATGGGACTGTATGAGACAGAATATTGCGTAGCTACTAAATGAACATATTTCTTGTATCTTGGTATCAATATTCCGTTTTTTAGAGTTTCGGTTACTATTGACCCTTACGTGCCTGAAATCATGAATTAGAATATTTAATTAGCTGTTTGGGTTTTCAGACATAGTTTTTTAGATGTTCATGGGTGTTAGGTTCCTGGAGAGTTTTATGACTCCCCCCTCCAATGAATTCAGATGGTTTTAGGACTCATCCCTCTAGCCATAACTCCATTCAACCTTGAGCGAAGATATAAAAGTTTGATGAAGTATTTTTCTACTTAACAACTATATTAATAACTTCAAAGATGATGGGACTGTATGACGCAGAATGTATCAGTTACAGAGAGTTGAGTGACTCCTCCCAGCAATGACTTCCAAGGGTTGTATGAATCCTCCCCACAATGAATTCGGATGGTTTTAGGACCCATCCCCCTAGCCATAACTCCATTCAACCTTGAGCGAAGATTTAAAAGTTTGATGAAGTATTTTTCTACTTAACAACTACATTAATAACTTCCAAGATGATAGGACTGTATCACACAGAATTTATAAGTTTGAAAAAATCATCTTGTGGTGTTATATTTGAATGTGCATTTTAATTATTGTCTATGGATCTCGAAGAAATTGACTGTTATCATTGGATAATGAACTATAATCGGTTTGAGTAAGATAAATGATTACGGAATACTACACTATGTCATATAAACAGACTGGAATTTTACAATAGAGTGATTACACCACTTAATAATACCGGTCAGAAACTGAGAAATGTACAGGAGGAAGTCAGTGAAATTTGCAGCTTTTTCGGGGTTGAAGCACTCTACGTAAAGGGCAATATACCTACAGATAAAGTTTTAATACAAAAGTGCGACCCTTGGATTCCATTTTTCAATCTAGAAGAGTTTAAGTGTCCTAAATTTGAAGGGGGTTATCATCGTCCTGAAGACGAGGTTAGGTTCTTCGCACAGTGGATACCTAAGAAAATACCTGATCGTGATAAATCCATAAGACATGGTAAAAACTATTCTATACCATGGGACAATCGTTTGTTGATGTTTAAGAGTGAACTCTAAGTACTATTTTGATGTAAACATTTGTTGTTGTGTTTTTTTCTCTCAAACAAAAATCTGTTAATACGTTTAAGCAATAAATATCTTTAAGCTTAACCCGTCTTTATTCTTTAGAATAGTTCTATTGTAAGCAATTAACAAACTCTTTTCTGAAGAAAAATTGTAATTAAGTAGCAAATTCTTTCTTGAATTCACATGCTGGATAAACAAAGACTTTTTATTCAATAAATTATGATAAAATTCTAAGTAAGTAACAAACTCTTTATTGTTTACCCGACTTAGATACAAGATGTAAAAATTTCATTCAATAAATTATGAAAAAATTCTCAGTAAGTAACAATTTGTTTCTTGAAGTCAACTCTTGGATACACAATACGGAAATTTCATTCAAGAAATTATGAAAATATTTGTAAGTAATTAACAAACTCTTTATTGATTTCACCTCTTGGATATACAGTACAGATACTTCATTCAGGGAATTATGAAAAAATCGCAAGTAAGTAACTTTTTTTCTCTTTATCACAAACAATTTTCACTTAGCTACATGATGTAGAAATTTAATTCAAGAAATTATTAAGAAATTCTCAGTAAGTAACAATTTATTTCTTGAAGTCAACTCTTCGAGACACAATACGGAAATTTCATTCAAGAAATTATGAAAAAAATGTAACTAAGTAGCAAATTCATTCTTGATTTCACCTGTTAGATAAACAAAAGGACATTTCTTTCAAGAAATTATGACAAAATTCTAAGTAAGTAACAAACTTTTTATTGTTTTCACGAGTTAGATATACGATGTAGAAATTAAATTCAAGAAATTATGAAAATTCCAGTAAGTAACAATTCTTCTTGAAGTCAACTCTTGGATACACATACGGAAATTTCTTCAAGAAATTGAAACATTTGGTAAGTAACAAACTTTATGATTTCACCTCTGGATACACAATACGGAAATTTCATTCAAGAAATTTTGAAAAAATCGCAAGTAAGTAACCTTTTTTTCTCTTTATCACAAACAATTTTCACTTACCTGCATAATGTAGAAATTAAATTCTGAAAATTTTGAAAAATTCTCTTTAAGTAATAATTCTTTTCTTTAAGTCGACTATTGAATTCGAAAAGCGTGTATACCATTCAATAAATTATGAAAAAATTGTAACTAAATAGTCAATTCTGTCATGAATTCAACGGCTAGATAATCAAAAAGCTACCTTTTTTAATAGATTAATTGGAGATACTAAGTAAGTATCAAACCATGAGTTATATAAACGATTTAGAAATTTATTTCAAGAAATTATGAAAAAATTCTCAGTAAGTAACCATTTCTTTCTCGAAGTCAACTCTTGGATACACAATACGGAAATTTCATTCAAGAAATGATGAAAATATTTGTAAGTAAGTAACAAACTCTTTATTGATTTCACCTCTTGGATATACAGTACAGATACTTCATTCAAGAAATTATGAAAAAATCGCAAGTAAGTAACTTTTTTTCTCTTTATCAAAAACAATTTTCACTTACCTACACGATGTAGAAATTTCATTCAAGAAATTATGAAAAAATTCTCAGTAAGTAACAATTTCTTTATTGAAGTCAACTCATGAATACACAATACGGAAATTTCATTCAAGAAATTATACATTACAGATACTTCATTTAAGAAATTATGAAAAAATCTGAAGCAAGTAACTATTTTTTCTCTTTATCACAAACAATTTTCACTTAGCTACACGATGTAGGAATTTAATTCAATAAATTATGAAAAAATTTTCAGTAAGTAAAAATTTCTTTATTGAATTCAACTCTTGTATACACAATATGGGAATTTCATTCAAGAAATTAAAAAAATATTTGTAAGTAAGTAACAAGCTTTTTATTGATTTCACCTCTTGAATATACAGTACAGATACTTCATTCAAGAAACGTGATTAAACACGTTTTGAAACTACATGCTATTTGCATGCCTTTTCTTTGGCACCTTTCCAAACGAGCATACAATAACTTGATTGGTGATTGGTTACACACCACGACGGCGCATACATAGTGAGAGTGACATGCAAAGTCGACAGTAACAAACTCTTTATTTTTTTCACGAGTTAGATATACGATGTAGAAATTTAATTAAAGAAACTATGAAAAAATTATCAGTAAGTAAAAATTTCTTTAATGAAGTCAACTCTTGTATACACCATACAGAAATTTCATTTAAGAAATTATGAAAATATTTGTATGTAATTAACAAGCTCTTTATTGATTTCACCTCTTGGATACACAGTACAGATACTTCATTCAAGAAATTATGAAAAAATCGCAAGTAAGTAACGTTTTTTTCCTCTTTATCACAAACAATTTTCACTTAGCTACAAGATGTAGAAATTTAATTCATGAATTATGAAAAAATTGTTAGTAAGTAACAATTTCTTTCTTGAAGTCAACTCTTGGATACACAATACGGAAATTTCATTCAAGAAATTATGGAAAAATTGTAACTAAGTAGCAAATTCTTTCTTGAATTCACCTGTTTGATAAACAAAAAGACATTTCGTTCAAGAAATTATGACAAAATTCTAAGTAAGTAACAAACTCTTTATTGTTTTCACGAGTTAGATATACGATGTAGAAATTAAATTCAAGAAATTATGAAAAAATTCTCAGTTCTAGGTTCACTTATTAATTCTCAGTTCTAGGTTCACTTAGAGTGGCGCGCCACTCTAAGTGAACCTAGATCAACCCAACTTTTTGGATATCTCTCTCACTCTGACTCTGTTTGTGTGTCGTGTCTGTGCGTGTCTAGAGTGGCGCGCCACTCTAAGTGAACCTAGATTAACACAACTTTTTGTATATCTCTCTCACTATGACTGTGTGTGTGTGTCGTGTCTGTGCGTGTCTCGTCTCTATGTGTGTGTGTTGTCTAAAAAAACCAGTCTGGTTGGTAACCAATCACCAATCAAGTTATTGTATGTTCGTTTGGAAAGGAGACATTAAAAGGCATGGAAATGGTATGTATTTTTACAATGTGTTAAATCACCTTTCTTGAATGAAGTATCTATATCGTATGTTCAAGTGGTGAAGTCAATAAGGAGCTTGTTACTTACTTAAAAATATTTTCATAGTTTATTGAATGAAATTTTCATATTGTGTATCCAAGAGTTGACTTCACGAAAGAAATTGTTACTTACTGAGAATTTTTGCATAATTTTTTGAATTAAATTTCTACATCGTGTAACTAAGTGAAGATTGTTTGTGATAAAGAGACAAAAAAAGTTACTTACCTGCGATTTTTTCATAATTTCTTGAATGAAGTATCTGTACTGTATATCCAAGAGGTGAAATCAATAAAGAGTTTGTCACTTACTTACAAATATTTTCATAATTTTTTGAATGAAATTTCTGCATTGTTTATCCAAGAGTTGACTTCAAGAAAGAAATGGCTAGGTACTGGGAATTTTTTCTTAATTTCTTGAATTTAATTTCTACATCATATATCTAACTCATAAAAACAAAAAAGAGCTTGATACTTACTTAGAATTTTCTCATAATTTCTTGAATGAAATGTCTTTTTTGTTTATCCAACAGGTGAATTCAAGAAAGAATTCGCTACTTAGTTACAATTTTTCCATAATTTCTTGAATGAAATTTCCGTATTGTATATCTAAGAGTTGACTTCAAGAAAGAAATTGTTACTTACTGAGATTTTTTTCATAATTTCTTTAATTAAATTCCTACATCATGTAGCTAAGTGAAAATTATTTGTGATAAAGAGAAAAAAAGTTACTTACTTGCGATTTTTTCATAATTTCTTGATTGAAGTATCTGTACTGTATATCCAAGAGGTGAAATCAATAAAGAGATTTTCACTTACTTACAAATATTTTCATAATTTCTTGAATGAAATTTCCGTATTGTGTATCCAAGAGTTGATTTCAAGAAAGAAATTGTTACTTACTGAGAATTTTTTCATAATTTCTTGAATTTAATTTCTACATCGTATATCTAACTCGTGAAAAGAATAAAGAGTTTGTTACTGTCGACTTTGCATGTCTCTCTCACTATGTATGCACCGTCTTGGTGTGTAACCAATCACCAATCAAGTTATTGTATGCTCGTTTGGAAAAGTGCCAAGGAAAGGCATGCAAATAGCATGTAGTTTCAAAACCTGTTTAATCACGTTTCTTGAATGAAGTATCTGTACTGTATATTTAAGAGGTGAAATCAATAAGAAGCTTGTTTGTTACTTACAAATATTTTTTTAGTTTCTTGAAAGATATTTCCAGATTGTGTATTCAACAGTTGTCTTCAAGAAAGAAATTTTTACTTACTGAGAATTTCTTCATAATTTCTTGAACGAAATTTTCTATATCGTGTATCCAAGCGAAAATTGTTTGTGATAAAAGAGAAAAAAGTTACTTACTTGACGATTTTTTCATAATTTCTTGAATGAAGTATCTGTACTGTATAATTTCTTGAATGAAATTTCCGTATTGTGTATCCAAGAATTGACTTCAAGACAGAAATTGTTACTTACTGAGAATTTTTTCATAATTTATTCAATTTAATTTCTACATTGGGTAGCTAAGTTAAAATTTTTTGTGATAAAGAGAAAAAAAAAGTTAATTACCTGTAATTTTTTCATAACTTATTGATTAAAGTATCTGTACTTTATATCAAAGAGGTGAAATCAATGAAGAGTTTGTTGATTAATTACAAATATTTTCATAATTTCTTGAATGAAATTTCCGTATTGTGTATCCAAGAGTTGACTTCAAGAAAGAAATTGTTACTTACTGAGAATATTTTCATAATTTCATGAATTTAATTTCTACATCGTATATCTAACTCGTGAAAACAATAAAGAGTTTGATACTTACTTAAAACTTTGTCATAATTTCTTGAATAAAATGTCTTTTTGTTTATCCAACAGGTGAAATCAAGAAAGAATTTGCTACTTGCTTAGAATTTTTTCATAATTTCTAAAATGATATTTCCGTATTGTGTATCTAAGAGTTGACTTAATGAAAAAAATTATAACTTACTCAGACTTTTTTAATAATTTTTTGAATTAAATTTCTACATTATGTATGTAAGTGACAACTGTGTTTGATAAAGAGAAAAAAAGTTACTTAATTTCGTTTTTTTCATAGATTATTTAATTAAGTATATTTACCGTGGTTAAAGGATGTTAACTAAAAAAAGATTTTGCTACTTTGTTACAAATATTATATTATTATATTTTATTACACATTCACATTGCTTAATAAGGAGATGACTTAAGTAATTAAAAATTTGCTCACTTAGAATTTTTCTAAAATTTCCTTAATTACTTTTTTTAATCGTTTATCTAAGTGATAATTGTTTGTGATAAAGAGAGAAAAAGTTACTTACTTGCGATTTTTTCATAATTCCTTGAATGAAG
>NC_142803.1:42448764-42566264 GCF_049724085.1 Artemia sp. Qi Xiang Cuo
TACAAGCAGTTTCTCCACATTTATGTTGACAATCCACGTCTGAATGACTTTCTAGTGGAAAATATCCTCTCAGACCTATATACTATTGATTTCAGTGCCCTAAGAGTAAAGTGCTTAAAAAATGTTTGTGAATTTGTTTATTAATAAAATGCATATATGCAATATATACAACAATGTCTTTAAATCTTCACTTTAGATTTCTTCATCTTCGATGTATAGGCAACTGTCGTGAACCACTAATGCTGGTAAATCATTTGGATTCACTGTATATTGATCTTGATTGACTGCAAAGTCAGGGTCACATTTTCTACAGTACAATGTAACTTCACTCTTGTCATATCTCTTTGTATAGTCAATGATACTATTTGCATTCATATTATGAAATTCACAAGTTTCAATCTGTCTATTTGAAGCAATATCACATACACTGTTTTCAACTGGTGAGTCACATTCGGTCACTGCCAAATAAAAATCACTTGGTTTACAATCATAGTAGGTAGTGTCATCACAACGATGACGTAGAAACCAAATTGTCTTTTTACCCCAAAAGTTGAATCGTGGACCCGATTCCTCTTCACAGAATAATTTAAATCCTCGACGATACCAATCTCGTAGAAATAAACTAAAATCACGTTTGGGATTCTTTCCAATCATAGCGGGGTAAGTATTCTCCCACTGATCACATTTATCATAGTGACAATTGGAGCACAGGTGCCCTCTAAGATGTGAGTCACACACCTACTCAAGACATGAATTACATCCTTTAATTTGTACTGCATAGCCTCTATTTAATTTACAAGGATTATATAATTTACACTTTTCACTATAGTCATCAATAATTGTACAATTCTCACATTGATTCCAACTGCCTAGAGTGTACATGCACAATGGATATATATAGAACATTTTTCGGTTTCCGATGTCGACTCACTCACAGCTAAAACGAAACTGATCCTCTTCGTTCGATAAATTCAACGAGAGGCAAATGGGGGAGAGGAGTAGTTCTGTTACGTTACCTCTTTCGAATGATGGGGGGAGCCATCTACATTGAATCCATTGTCAATGTTTTCAAAAGTATATTCACAATATGATTCTGCGTTGTTCCAATTAATATATCAATAAATTGACTATAAGCATTTGAGTCACATTTTAAAAGTTTCATACAATAGTCCAATGGGGGAGAATCACTCCTCATTATATTGTCAAGTGTTCCCTGACAAGAGAATATCCTGCGTTTAAGAGATAACTCGAGAAAATCATCATCCAAAATCAAATGTTTTTCCATAAACACTAGATGTGATCTAATTCTCTCTTTCTCAAATTTATTCATTTTTCAGTCCTTTCACTCCGACTGCTGACTCTAGACTGACCCTGATTCGTTAGCCCTAACCAAAAAAGAAAGAGAACATTTTCGATTTCGAAACAATTTTATTGAATAATTACAACAACAACATCAATAATACAGAGCATGTACAATAACTGATACTGTTTATTGTCTTCAATATGTTTCACCAATGCACTTAAAGCACATTGAAGTCTATTCACATGTGCTATATCAACTTTTGCGGCGAAACATAATTGATCCTCCATTTTAAATTTGCTCAAGGATATCACATATCTTGCATATACTGCATCCCATTCCAGACAAAGACGTGATCCTTTCGTGATTTCCACCGCAATGTTTGGTGCTCTTGTACTATTCTCATCAACTCCACTATCAACTTCTAATAGGGTAAACATTCCACTCATCGCCATCACAAATATATATCCAAATGAGTAAAGTAAAACTGTTCTTCTTCTCACTCCTTGAATTCTATTCACATACTAATAAAACTATAGCGAAAATCCTTTCTTTATATTCACTCCGCCGCTACTATGTAAACAAGCCCTCTGATTGGCTGAGAAGGAAACATGTGATCTAACTGTTTCCGGGAAACTCATAACATTTGGATTGAACAACAACATCAAATACTATTTCTGAATCATCCATAAAACAGACATGAAAAACATCAAATAAATCGAACCACACACGTAACCATCCATGAAAACATACATAAATGTGAGAAAGTTCCTGTTTTTCAAATTCTCACTGACATAAAACATAAAACATCCATAATTTGATGTTGACAACCATGAAAAACATCAAATAAATCGACCAACACACATAACCATCCATGAAAACAGAAATTAAAGTGATAAAATTCCTGTTTTTTCAAGTGAGAAAATTCCTGTTTTTTCATTCTCACTGAGAAAACCATAAACCACGTGGTACTGTCACGACCTCCTGACCCCTTTCTACTTATAGAAGCCTGCTGCGTGCCGAGTGCCAGGGCACACCGGCTAGTAATTGAAAATATATTCGTATAAATTTTAACAATGGATTGCAACAATTTAAAAAAAACCTTAAAAGAGAAAACCAAATTTTAAAGTTTAGTAGATATCGTTGTTAGAAATCGGACTTAATAATAAAATATCTTTGAAAAGACTCAAAATGAAAAGACAGAAATTGTCTCAAATTGTCTGCGGTTAGAAAACAAGCAACAATGAGAATACATATAGTAGAAGCCTGTAGAAGCCTTCCGAGTGAGGGGGCCGGCGGCGAAGCTGCTGGGCTCCCGCTACTATATATACATATACATATATATTTATGTATGTATTTATTTTTCCTCGAAACCGGCTCCATATTTATTCGGAGAAATTGGTATCTTGAGCTATTCTCGCATAAAAAAAAATCAAGATAGGTCAGAAGTCTGAGAAAATTCGTTGAGAGCCTTAATTTTTGGTTTTTGCAAATGATGTCATGTACTATGTTAGTACATCATATAAGCATTTCTTATGACATCATATAAGCATTTTCTTATATGATGTCATGCATAGCATAAATAAGATTGTTGGGTTTCCAACGCATTAGTTATTAATATAATATAATGTCTGTTGGAAGGCCCAAAAAATGAAAATTTTCACCATCAATTCCGACAACACCAATACCGACAGCTAAAACAAAGGCCATTGCTAAATTGTCTGAATTAATCAAAATCCAAAAACGTGTCAAAAATGAAAATGATGAGCAAGGATACGGGCGGTAAGAAGATATGCAAAAACAACAATTAGAGCGCGTCAAAAATGAAAATGAAGAGAAACGTGGTTAGAAGAAATGCGACACCGAATATGTGAGCGAGTCAATGGAAAGCAGCCTAGACAGCGAGAATCAAAACAGCGAGGCTTAGTCTAAATAAAGAGAGATGAGAGATTAATACCTAGCCTCCCCCCCATTTCAATGTTGATCCGATGGTCCATGGACAACTTAGACATTGAATAAGCTCTTTTTGGCATATGGCCTCCCCCTTGCCCTACACAACAACAACCGCCCCTCCTTCCTAATAGCTGATACATAATCGTACCTTATTAGACGTAATTTCATGATAATCAAATGAATTAACTTAGTTAAATAAAGCATCAAGATAAATGTTAGGTAACGTACCTAACCTAACTAGCCGATGTCTTGCATGGATTACGTTACTTTTCAGGAATGCATGCACCATTGTGTTCCATTAATTCCTCTGCAACTGGAAAGCTCAATATACAGCTTTTTGATACTTCTAAATCGTTTGGCTCTCTCAGAATTTGCCTACGCGGATTGTTCTGGGTACCCGCTGACTGATCGTGCGGTGAGTACTGCGGTGAGTTTTTAGTAGTAGTAATAGTAATAGAGTTTGCAATCGACAATAACTTGGTCCTCTTTGAGGCAAAATCGTCGTTTAGTGTCACAAAATCACAGAAAACGCCCCTTTCCCGTGGCTCAATCTTTTTGGTCAATTAATAAAGCAAAAGAACATTTTATTTACACTCATAAGAGTCCTATCCCGATCTTCTAGGACCATCGGCTCAATACGGATACCCAGGGAAAAAAAAAAAAAATAAATAAATAAACAAACTAAACACGAATCGGTGATCTTTCTTCAGGGAAGAAAGTGCGAAATTCATTTTTTTTTTTTTTAATAGGAGTTTGAAACCTCTACGGTGGGTTTTTCTGATATGCTGATTCAAATGATGTGATTTTTATAAGGATTACTTGCTTTATTGGCGTGTTTCCCTTTTTTTCGAAAATTAGGCAGATTTTCTCAGGCTAGTAGCTTTTGATGGGTAGCATTTCACTTAATTAATTCTATATATTTTGAATCAGCATAAAAAGCTAATTCTTTTGATGTATTAATTGTTGCTAAAATTCTGTTTTTAACATTTTTGGTTACTAGTTGCTCGTTACTTACAGTTCGTTACCACGAACTGTTTGATTCTTGGACTTGCTGACTAATGTTATTGCAAATTTAGGTCTTACACGAAGACTAATTCTGAGAAGTAAACACTATAGTTATAAAACGGTACTATTGAATTGCCCGATTTAACACTCTTTTATGACATTTTCACCCTTCCCCCTAATCAAGCCAAATTTTGAAAAAACAAAAAATATAAAAACGACAACGGGTCTATGGCCAGTAAATGAAAACGAAGAAAAAACAAAAACTAATATTTCGCCCGTATCCAACAAGGCGTCTTCAGCGTAGAGAAAAAAATTAACTAAAACTAAAAAATATACATAAAACTAAAATAGACTCACCTAAAAATATAATATACAATTGCTTAAAATTTACAATTTGAAGCTACCTTCGTGAAACCACCTCACAAAAGTAACTGGTTTAAACATTTTAAAATCACAAATGAGCAAGGAATAAGTCATTGCGACATAATTATATACAAAGCTTTTGATGCTGCTATTCGCTTAGGTTTATTACTTTAGCTAATTCTTGGAACATTTCGCGATACTTTATTTTTATTTTTAAATATGGGTTCAGTTTTTAAAATAGTATCATCTGTAGGATCAATTTTTATTTACTCAATATATCAACTTATTCATAAACCTGCCAAATTTAGTTTTTTTTTTTTTTAATGCTTCAAGAACCCATTGAGTGAAACTTTTATCATTGGAAATGGCTGCTGCCTCCTCGAACTGCAAAAAATGGTCCGGATTAAAAAGTATATGTTCTGCCAAGGCTGAAGTGAAACTTTCTGGAGGTTTTGTAAATGTTCGAGCATTATCTATTGAATTCCTGTGCTCAATAAATCGTTCCACAAATTGCTGGTGCGTTCGACCGATGTAAAATATCCCGCAAGAGCAAGGGATGCTATAAACTCCACTTGGCAAAATATTACATGTTATACCTTTTCCAGAATTTAGAAAGTTACTCAATGGTCTGATTGTTTTAAAACAAGTTGAAATATTATGTTTAAGTAAAGTTCGTTTGATTTTCTCCCCAAAAATTGGTATGTAAGGTAATGAAATGTATCTATTAGAAATTGTAGGGTCCAAAAGTTGAGAACCTTCGTTTTTATTACCTTTTTCATGCTTAATCTGCCTTTTCTGTATTATTTCATTTAAAAATTTTACAGGATACCCGTTGCAAACTAAAAAATCTCTTAAATACAATAGTATTTAATACAAAATTTAAAAACTTTATCAACCAATGATATGGCTGTTCCTTTTTTTATTGAAATTGGGTGAGAGGAACGAAAATTTAAATACCTGTCATTATGATTTGGTTTTCTATAAATTGAAAAAAATAAACCATTATCACCTTTTATTAATGAAATATCTAAAAACGGTAGCCTATCTTGATTTTCTAGCTCTAGAGTAAATTTAATATTTTTGTCAAACCTGTTTAAATGGTCAAGAATCTTTTTAGATCTTTTATAAGCCAAATATTGCCCTAAGATTGATATGAAACTAGAAAAAAAATACTATGAAAATCAAACTTTAATATCATAATATGCAGAAATTTCATCTTAATCACATTTTCATGGTTCGTCCCCTTTTTATCCACGCTTTTCAATAAATTTTAAATAATGTGTTTGTCCAATGGCTCTTATTATTTCTTATTGACGTTTTTGTTCTATTCTCTCTTTCCACTTATCTCTTTATATATATATTTTTTTTTATTAGATATGTGCTTTTACAAAAATATGTTCCAGTTTTCATGCTTATTGCAATGTTGGGTGAATTTAATCATCCCTGGTTGCCATTTTTGTGTCTATCCTTGAAAAAATGATAATTTTTAGTGTGTTTTAACAACACTAATTGGAAACGCATTCGCGTGTTTGCTGGAATTTCCCATGCATTCAATCATTCCTGCTATTCATGTCAATCATTGGAAACATTTAAAATTACTTTATTACTTAGTATAAAAGCTATGGTACTTTTTGCGGTGACAGATGAAAAAACGATGAAACTTCTACCATGACCAAAAAAACAATGACACTTTGTCCGATGACAAAAAGAAAACAGTGATACATTTTCCGATGACAGAGAAAAACAATGACAGCTTGCCTGATGACAAAAAAAATCTTACAATGACGAACAAACTGACGACAGAGAGAACGAAAAAAAACAACAAATAAAACAATAGTACTTTTTCCGAAAAGAGAAAAATAACAATGGCAATTTTCGTAATAAAATTATTGTAATTAACCGGAAAATCAATGACACAAATAGCGATGTCAAAATAGTTTTGTGGCAAACAGTCTGGATACCTGGATATCATTTAGGATATTACATTATTCAGGGCTATATCTGGTCTATAGGGGGAAGGGGACGCAATTCTTACGTAAACCATTATATTTGGAAAGAGTGTTGAATGGAGAATCCAATGGTCCCACTTCTTTGTTATTATAGTGTTTCCTTCTCAGAAACAGTCTTCATGCAGATTTACCACATTTTGATCAAGATGAACTCCCTTTGGGGGCATTTTCCCCCTTTTCAAAATTAAGGACCCCTTTCCAAATTTTTAAGCAAATGACTGTTGACAAAAGGTTTAAGCTTTACATATTTAAAACGACCATAAAAATCGAAGTACAAGTCGTTCATGTGCATATACAAAGTCCTTCAAAAGAAATACTTCTCAAAAGATTCTTCACACCTTGTATCTATAGAAATATTATTTGAAAAAAACTACGTTTTCTAAAGAGTTAAAGAGGCTGAGTTACAAGGTCGAACCTTAAAACGTACAGGGATTAGGAGGCACAGTTGGGGGGCTGCCGCCCCCAAACCCCGCTTTCGCAGCCTCTAAATAAAAAATAAAAGTTTTTTTAAACTGAAAGTAAGGAGCGACATTAAATCTTAAAACGAACAGAAATTATTCCGTATATGAAAGGGGCTGTGCCCTACTCAACACCTCGCTCTTTACGCTAAAGTTTGACTTTCTCACAACTCTTTCTTTTAACAATAAAAACTTTAGCGTAAAGAGCGAGGCGTTGAGGAGGGCACAGCCCCTTTCATATACAGAATAATTTCTGTTCGTTTTAAGATTTAATGTCGCTCCTTACTTTCAGTTTAAAAAAACTTTTTTTTTTATTTAAAGGCTGCGAAAGCAGGGGGTTTGGGGGGCGGCAGCCCCCTAACTGTGCCTCCTAATCCCTGTACGTTTTAAGGTTCGACCTTGTAACTCAGCCTCTTTAACTCTTTAGAAAACGTAGTTTTTCAAAAAATTTCTGCACGTTTTTGTACAGTTTATAACTTGTGACTCAGCCTCTTTAACAGCCCCCCAACTGTGCCTCCTAATCCCTGTACGCTCTAAGGGTTGACCTTGTAACTCAGCCTCTTTAACTCTTTAGAAAACGTAATTTTTTTCAAATAATTTAAAAAATAAACTGAGTTTCTTTTTTAAAGTTTAAATTCAGTATATAAAAAATTTCCTCTGACAGTGAATCGAACCCGGGTTTTCCCCCTGACAGTCAGAGGTCTCGACCGCTGGACTAAAGAGACACAATTGTAATTGTTTTTTAGTAAGGGGAATCTATTTTTGAGGCAAGCAATTCCCCACAAAACTTGATATTTGGTTTTTGGAAAACAGGGAAGGAGTGATCAGATTGAGCTGAAATTTCGAGGATAAGCTCCCAGGCCCCAGGAAAGCTTATCCTCTAAATTTCAGCCCGATCAGACAACGTTAAAGGGGGGTTGGGGTGGGAAAAATTAACATGGGCTATTATAGGAAAACGAGGTTTTTCGTAAATGTAAATTCGGGGGATAATTTTTTCGGTCTGAAAATATCAAAAGGCCCTAACAGGTCGAATTCTGCTTCGAATGAGTCCTCATTCACCCGGATCAGTTGCCAACTGTGGCCTGTAGGCGTGGATAACAAGAAAAAAAAAAAGAGAAATGAAGTTTAAGTGGCTATATTTGGTTTTTTGAAAACAGGGAAGGAGTGATCGGATTGAGCTGAAATTTCGAGAATAAGCTCCCGGGCCCAAGGAAAACTTAACCTCTAAATTTCAGCCCAATCGGACAACGTTAAAGGGGGGCTGTGGTGGGAGGGTCGAAACTTCCGGCCCAGTTTACCCCATGAAGATAAAGTCGGAGGAGGATGAAATTTCACACGTTTCTTAGTTTGAGCTTGGGCTACAAAATGCAATCACCGCCGTCTCTCTGCGACCTCTAGGACCTGAAATCGCTTAACATTGTGGTGGGTCGCCTCCTTATAGAGGCACAAGTGTGCCTCCTTAATTTACTCCAGAAGGTTATTAGGAAAGAAAAGGTAAATATAAAGTGGTGAGCCACTTCTGAAGGGAACATACAAAAAAAAAATAATAATAAAAAAATCGGTGTCATTTGATTACTTGTTTTGTGCTCTTTCCAAATATCGTGTTTGCTCGTCTTAAAATGCCCCCCCCCTTAAAGCCCCTTATATAGCCTCAATAATACATTTCTCTGTTAATGGACTGTAGTTTACGTTATAGGCTCTTTGTTTAAAAAAAAGTTCTGCAGTTTCGACTCGATGAAATTTAGTTTCGCCTGAATGAGAACAACAGTATTGATGATATAAATATCATTTGAAATAGTTTAACAATTGGATAACAATGGAAGGAAATATTGATATTTTTGTATAAATAAGGATTTTCTTTTTTTTTTCTTTTGATTTTTTGTTATATTCCATATCTGGGACTACCATGGGGGCATATTTACAAAGTAAATATGATATTTGGAAATAGCATAAATCAGGAATCTAATGGTATTACTTTTATTTTGTTTTGTAAAGCATGTATCCATCAGAAGTTGCCAACTAGTAAATACTTTCTGAGAAAAATATCACATGATCGAGTCCTAATATTAGTTAAGGTACTTACGCGTTATAGCGACCACAATCAAATTCTTGATCTGAGTAAAAACGGTTTTTCTCTCTGCATTCGGAGATAATTAGCTTAGCCTGAGTGAGATAAACTACTGTGCTTGTATATTTTAGTTAAATATTTAATATATAGAGTTGGTTAGATTCATGGACGTACGGATGGAGGGGCGGAGGGGGGCAGCTGCCCCCCTAGAACTTCAAATTTACACTGGACATGGTTGAAAAAGCAGTTGAAAAAAGGTAGATGGTTAAAAAAGCAGTTGATAAAAGATAAATGATTGATAAAGCTGGAAATAAACAGCTAGAATGACATAATAAAAGTCCAAGAAGAAGCAATTATCCATAATGTCTTGGAAATGTTTAGCTCTAGTCCAAGAAGATTGATTAATGCTGAAGCTTATTGATGATTTTTAGTGATTACTAATTAATAAAGATTTCATAGGTATGACAGAACTTGCTGGCAATGTAAGGATTTGTGAACTGCCAATGTAACTTCAGCCCCCACCCTTTATCACATAATTTTCTGCCCCCCCTCTAGAAAAGAAGCTACGTACGCCCATGGTTAGATTAAGTATTTAACGTAATGCATTCTGGGCGGCCTGCTTTCCATGATTCTCTGTTGTAGTTTCCATAATTTTGTTACTAAGGTATTACATTCTCATTATAATTTGGTAATTTCATTCTGATTAACCTAACTTCACTTCTTTAGTGTCGTCACTATAACGCGTAAGCCCCATAATTAATAAGTGTTTTTGCCCATCTTTTAAATACCACTGTATCCAAAAGCGGCTAAAAATTGATAACTTTTGGGTTATCAGTTCTTTTTATGTTCTTTGTTTCTGCCTACCCCCCCCCCCACTTATTCACCTGAAAAGTATTTCACTTACCCGACGTAAAATCCAATCCCAGTTGGTATAACTAATCCAGCTAATACTCCAGAGAAACACAACGACATAACGTAGCAATTCATCGCACTTAGAAGGTGTCTGTGTTTTAGAAAAGCTACGATAAAAAATGAATTCGACAATATGATTGCCGCAGATTCAAAGAGGGATGCAATAAACAGTCCCAACTCATAGTAATAAAGTAAAGCAATATCACTCTCTTTAGAATAAGTTAGATTAAATATATTGGAGGACATTTGTTTTCATATGTGCCTTGGTGTAGGTCAGTTCACTAACTGAACTGAGAGGTATGTTAGCTATTGTGGATAAGATTTAGTTTCTGCTCTGTGGAAGACCACTGTTTGGAAGTTATTGACTTCCTCTCTTGAATATTTCGTTGAAACGCTTTTTGTTTGTATAAATGTTCGAGACTTGTGGATTGATATTAGCCAGTTATGATTTATTTAAAGGCTTGTCTGAACAAAGTTTATTTCATAATTTTTCAATTCAAGGAATTGAACAATCAAGCAATAAAAAAAAAACTAGTCCAAGTGCAAACATTTAAACTATTTTGGCTTTTACTTTGTTTTGGTAGCGAAAAAGGGGTGAGATGGAGTGGATAAATCATTCAAGAGGGGAAAGGTGTATTTTGAGGTTTTCTTCTTTAACGATCTCGAAGCTTGAATATGTTCTACACAATTAGTTTTTAGAAAATTTACAGGGTGTCAGTAAGTTCTGTGAGTATTTCCTTAGTTTTAACTGAGGTATTAGAATTTGTTCAAAAAAAATATTATCATTTCTAGAGTCTGTTGAGAATCGCACGTCAGAGGCGGTCTCTTTAACAGTTCGATTTGTTAGCTTTGATTACCTCACAGAGTCACATAATTTCCTAGGAGACTGCAGGTACCTTGAAGCCTAAAACAATAAAATACATGGGAATGTTAAATAAAGAACTGGGCTGTAAAACCAACATTAATTCTGGCAACAAAGAAGTTGCAAAGAAGCAGCGGTACAGAGAAGTTTCGACCTTCAACAAAGAATTAATTTATATTTAAAAAAAAGGTGGATTGCCAGGAAAGAGAGGACACAAGGGTATCCTTAGTTTTTGCTAGAAATTTTTAACAGAGCCTTGGGAGCTTTATCCTCATCTGTGGAAATGGTATCATGGCCCCTTAAACCGCAATTTTCTTCACTTTCTCTCTATAAGCAGAACATATCCAAATATTGACCCTTTCTACTTTTTCAATTCCGATATATAGCTCCACACTTTCAAGAATTTATGCATTTTCTAAGTATACATATTTATACATAAATAAACTAAGCACCATTGTCGGGTATAACCATATTTCGCATTTGTATCACGCACAACGACATTAATATAAAACCACAAACACCCAATTACAATTTTAGCGAGTACTATCAACTTTTACTTCCAATACCCATTATATCTTTTCAACGCCATCACGAACACCTGTTCCGATGGAGGGCAAAACACCAGCATGAATACCCTTTCCCTAATAACCTAGCCCGGAGAACAAAAAAGAAAAGACATAAATAAAAAATAGTCAATCCATGTATGATTTTACAATTTTCGAAAAACAACCTTCATTTGTTTAACAACACAATGAAATTAGTATTTTTCCATTGTTATTTTTTTTTATCATATAACTTTTCACACTAACTCACAGCAGGTCTGCCACCCCTAAGGATTTTTCCCGATATTTAAATAATTTGGTCATGAGTTGGCGATCTTGAAGAAAGTATGCACACCAACTATTACCTTTAGAAAGTTTGTTAAGCATATATTATATAATTATTATGTATCTTGAGATTTTTATTTCTCATGCTTCGGAATTTTTCGAATATTAGTAATTTTCTTGACAGCCCCGACCCATAGCGTTCCTTATACCGTTTGTCTATTTTCTTCATGTCCCATCACTCATAAACATTTAAAAGCATACTTTTTTCTTCTACAATTACCGTTGAACGATATCCATATGATTTGAGACGTCTAATATTTGCAATTTTGATATTCGATGTACTAAAATATTATAATCGATTTTCAGAGTAGTTTTCTCTACTAATATTGCCTGTCTTCTGACAAAGCTAAAAAAACGAAATATAGTTCACGAGCATGTTGCACAATTCTTTGCTAATTTTTTTTGCACTATCAAACAGTGCGTGGTAACGAACTGTAAGTAAAGAGCGACGTGGCTCAATAGTAACCAAAACTATAATTAACGTAATTTTCATATTAGTAGATATAGCAAAAGAATTGTTTTTTTATGCTGATTCCAAATGTATAAGATTTATTAAGTTTAGTGTTGCCCATAAAAAGCTAAGAGCCGGAGAAAATTTGCCTGATTTTCGAAAAAGGTGGAGCATCAACTAAAAGTAAAGGAATCTTAATGAAAAACGCGCCATCGGATTCAGCGTATCCATGAACTCTATTGTAGAAGCTTCAAGATCATATCTGCAAAAATGTAGAATTTTTTATTTTTTGCCAGAAGAAAGATCACGGATATGTGTTTGTTTTTATGTTTTGTATGTTTTCCCCAGGGATGATCGCATCAAACAATTAGTCCTAGAATTTCGGGAAAGGGCTAATTCAAACGAAAAGTTCTAGTGGCCTTTTTAAGTAGCCAAAAAGATTGGAGGATAACTAGCATCCCTCTTTTTCCTCAATGTTGTCCGATTTAAATTTTGAAATAGCCATTTTGTTCAGAATAGTTGAAAATCCCAGTAACTATTCCTTCGGAGATAAAGTGAATCTTACTTTCTCTTCGCCGAGCCAATTCTACATGTGGAGATTTAAGGGGCACTGTACAGAGGGACATTTTTACCGGGTTGGAATTATCTACAGTTTCTGTCCGTAGGGGGGATTTTCTACGGGAAAATTCTCCAGAGGGAATTTTCTAGGGGAACAACTTTCTACTAGGGGGCGTGAGGGGTTACACACAGGAAAACTTTTCCACGGAGGGGGTTTCCGGTATGATTTTAAAAAGAACCAGAAATTAAAGTCTTTTTCAAATGAAAGTGTGCTAAGAAAAAATTTTCAGCTGGAATTGTCTGAGGGACTTTTCCCGGTTGGGAGGGATATTCACGTGGGGAGAACTTTTCATAGAGGGATTTTCTTCGGGGCGAAGGAAATTTCTAAGGAGAAGCCAAATTTTACAGCATTATTAAAAAAAGATCAGAAATTAAATAAAAGAAACAAAACAAGTCTTTTCAACTGAAAGTAGGGAGCAACATCAAAAATTAAAACGATCAGAAATTATTAGGTATATGAGGGGAGTTAGCCTTTCCTCAATACCTCGCTCTTTACGCTAAAGTGTTTTTTTTTAACTTTTAAAAAAGCTTCTTATTCTAATTAAACGCCCCTTGTGTTTCAGGAGTCGTTATTAAAGAATTGGGACGAAAATTCAGACTTTACCCTAAGAGCGAGGTATTGAGTTTGGGATGAACCCCCCTTTTGTACGTAATAATTTCTGTTTGTTTAAGTTTTGCTGTTGCTCTTTACTTTCACTTGAAAAAACTTGCTTATTTAATATAATACATTTTAATCTGAAAAACTTTCCGCAAAACAAGTTGTTGAAACTTTAAGTAATAAATATCAGCATATTACGCGCCTGAGAAAATTTGGCTGATTTTAGAAAAAAGGGGGAAAGACCCCTAAAAATTATAGAACCTTAATGAAAATCACACCATCATATTCAGCGTATTAGAGAACCCTACTGTAGAGGTTTCAAGCACCTATCTGCAAAAATGTGGAATTTTGCATTTTTTGCCAGAAGAAAGATTACGGATGTGTGTTTATTTGTTTTTTTTCCCAGGGGTGATCGTATATATATATATATATATATATATATATATATATATATATATATATATATATATATATATATATATATATATATATATATATACATATATTAAACTGGCAATTTACGCACCTGAGAAAATTTGGTTGATTTTGGAAAAAAAGGGGAAAGAGCCCCTAAAAGTTATAGAACCTTAATGAAAATCAAACCATTATATTCAGCGTATCAGAGAACCCTACTGTAGATGTTTCAAGTACCTATCTACAAAAATGTAAAATTTTGCATTTTTTTCCAGAGGAAAGATCACAGATGCGTGTTTATTTTATTTTTTTTTCCAGGGGTGATCGTATCGACCCATTGGCCCTAGAATATCGTGGGAGGGCTCATTGGAACGAAATTTAAAAGTTCTAGTGCCCTTTTTAAGTAACCAAAAAAAGGGCAACTAGGCCCCTCCCACGCTCGTTTTTTCCCAAAGTCACCCGATCAAAATTTTGAGATAGCCATTTTGTTCAATATCGTCGAAAATATTTTAACTATATCTTTTAGGATGACTTAATCCCCCGAAGTCCCCGGGTGGAGGGGGGTGGAGGAGGGGGTGACGGGGGAGGATCTTTTCACAGAGGATTTTTACTTGGGAGAAGGGACATTTCTATGAAGGGGGCACCGGTTTTCCCAGTATTATTTAAAAAAAACTATCAGAAATTAAATAAAAAAACAAGTTTTTTTTTTCAACTGAAAGTAAGGAGCAATATTCAAACTTAAAACGAAAAGAAACTATTACCTCGACCTTTACGCTAAAGTTTTTTTTAGAACTTTCAAAAGAGCTATCAATTCTAATTAACCGGCCTTTGTGATTCAGGGGTTTGTGATTCGAACAAAATTCAAACTTTAGCGTAAAAAGCGAGGTATTGACTAGGGGGTGAACTTCCTAATATACTTAATAAAAACATACAAATATAGAATTTCGTTACGCAAATTAATTCGTAAGTTACGTCAAAACAAAATTTCGAGAAAGTCATTTAGCAAAAAAAAGTAAAATTAATATGCAAATTTCGTTTTAATTATTCAAGTATGGGGAGCCAAAATCAAAGCTGTATTAATTCAAAAACGTTTAAAAACTAAATTTAAAAAACAAGTTTTTTTAACTGAAAGTAAGGAGCGACATTAAGACTTAAAAGAACAGAAATTATTCCGTGTATGAAAGGGGCTGTCCTTTCCTCAATACCTCGCTTTTTACGCTAAAGTTTGACTTTATTTTTTAAAACAATAAAAAATTTCGCGTAAAGAGCGAGGTGTTGAGGAGGGGACAGCCCCTTTCATATACGGAATAATTTCTGTTCGTTTTAAGCCTTAATATCACTCCTTACTTTCAGTTAAAAAAACTTGTGTTTTTAAATTTAATTTCTATAAGAATCCATAGTTAGGCTTGCTATTTGTATGTTGGATAAACTTTTCAACAATGTTTAATCCTGACACAAATAGTATTGTTTAATTTAATTTTATACCTACTCAAGTTAACCTGAAAAACAAAACATAATATCATTCCTAAAAGAATTTGTCTGTGCTCTTTGACAACTTGGATACTTTAACACTTTTGATTTATTTAAACTGTAAAAAAAGAAGTAGTAATACTAGCAGCCCTGAAACTTTTAACTTAATACCCCCAATCGTTTTCGATATGTTGCTGAGGTGTCTTATTGGCAACCATACAAACAGTACCTTTTTATTTAGTTTTAAAGCAACTTTTATTTTTAAAGCATAATGGGCCGATAACATAATTGTGGGGGTTTGACATACCCAATATACCTAGAAACATAGCTATTGGACCGTTCTACTATGCTGAACAAAGTGATTGTCTAAACATTTTAACTGGATGTGTTTGGAAAATGAGTGGGCTTGGGAGAAGGGCTGCTTGCCCTCCAATCTCTATGGACTCTTAAAAATGGCCCTTAAACTTTTTAATTTAGTTCAACATCCGCCATCCGCGAATCATTTCTGATACGTCCTCTTAACAACTTGCATTGTAGAATTAATAGTAGTAGCCCTATCTTAAGTGGCAGTTGTGGTAGTAGAAAGAGTAATAACAGTAGCAGTAGTAGTGTGAGTAGAAGCAGTGGTCCTGTTAGTTTCAACTTTAAAAACGAAACTGCTCCTTAGATATTGCTGTTACGCCATTTTGACAAACTGTATACAGACGGCGTGTTGTAATAAAGTTCACCCCCCCCCAAAAAAAAAGCAGCAGTGTTAATAGTAATAGGGGTAGAACTAGTAGCAGCAGCAGTATTAACGTATTGCCTTTACAAGTAGCGGTAATAGAAGTATTATAGTAGCGTGCTTATATTGCCTTTTGGTCAGAAGATTTTCCCCTTTTACCATTCTCTGAAAGTTCCAATTTCATAGCCAAACCAATTCTTTAGATACGCTCTTGGGTCTTACTGTTGGATCTGCCATAAATCTTGATTAAAAAAAAAAAAAAATTCTGGTCTGGTCAGCTATACAACAAGCTAACTAGCAGTAGCAAAGTGGATTTATACTCTATCTTTTGTTGCCTCAGTTTCGTCAGCTTTGGATGACCTTAAAACATCAATGGAACGTCAATGGATATTGGCTTCAAGAAAAACAGGATAAAAAATTAATGCCGTTGGACAAAGCGCAGTGATTTCAGAGCTTAGGACAGTGAGGAGAACCCCTTCGAGAAAGATTTCAGCACTAGAAGTGACTGAAAAGGCTCAAGAATATTCTGAGCATTGAACTCGTTTCGTATGATCTTTCAATTTTTGAGCTCAGAGATATGCTGCTGCTTCCAAGTGGTGTTAAGTTTAGTTTAATAGACATTCTAAGAGAGGCCAATGGCTTGCATGAAGAGCCTGAAAACCTAAACCTCGAGAAGGAGCGTTACTTGTATGGGCATGATTCTTTCATTATCGACATCATGCCAGTGGTTTGCCAAAAGCCACTAGCTGTACATAGAATCGTCAAAATCTATGCCATATGGCTGCTTAAAGCCGTGTCGAAAGGAATACCTGAAACAGCAAGTGAAAATCCTATCGTGGCGGACTGTTTGGCAATACTGATCTAAATGATGGTAGTGTATCCCTGAAAGTCTGCAGTGGGCATCTCTTAGTTTTGAGGAATTTCTCTGTAGCACATATTAGAAAGTGGACAATAGAATACGTCTGCACGTTGCCTTTTACTTCAAAACAGGCTTTGAAAGGGTGACTGTTTGTACTAACGATGGTAATGCAGTTGTGATGCTAGTGGATCAACTCAATCGTCTCCTAAACATTTTTCCAGGGGAAAATATTCTGCCTGAACTTTTTGTGAAGTTCGTAAATTATTCCATCCCATTGATATTTTGTTCTGGATAAAGATAACGTTAAGCTCAGGGAGTATAGTCACTTCATTTCTGAGTGTGATACAACGACTCACTATTTCACCAAAGGAAAACGAACATTCATTGCGTCTGCCAAGAAGGGCGGTCCGTATATGGAGCTTCAGTACACAATAGAGAAGTTGAGAGATAAAACGTATACGGAAACCAGAAGGTTCTCCTTCCAAGATGGTACAAGAAAGCTGACAATCGAGGCTTATGAAAGGGACCCAATCCATTGTCCCTCAGTGATTTATGAGTACACTTGTACCCTCGTAAGAAGGACCTGAAAGCGTTGTCTCTTTCGAAGAACACGTTTGAAGAATTCTGTAAGCGTTTCTACTATCAGCTTGCAATCTGGAATGCCTCATTGATTGTAAGACGGTCTCTACCAAGCCTCTCGAGCTATGAATGGCAATTTTCTGGACAAGATATTGCTCCTGTTGTTTCGAGCGCTTCCTCACTTTTGTCGGGATATTCAAAAGTCTTTGATGAGTGTATAAAAAAGTACAACAAGAACTGCCAATAACTTTTTCGATTTTCTGATTTTTTTTTGTGCTTGGGTCGGAAAGTGTGACAATTCGCCAGAAGATGTGCAACAAATGCGCAATTTGTGGTCATTTCCTTTTGGGATCGAGATTTTTGGGTTGACTCACGACGGATAATGTCGACTGGACTTGTATCCATGCTTCTATAGGTCGGCAGTATATGTCCACAGTATATTGAAATAATTGATGTTTATTATCGTACCAAAATGAAAGAGTG
Source organism: Artemia sp. Qi Xiang Cuo (assembly GCF_049724085.1). Classification (NCBI taxonomy): domain Eukaryota; kingdom Metazoa; phylum Arthropoda; class Branchiopoda; order Anostraca; family Artemiidae; genus Artemia; species Artemia sp. Qi Xiang Cuo. The sequence goes on from NC_142803.1 coordinate 42,466,778, forward strand.
CATAATTTTGAAGGGGAGCGAAAACAAAGTGTTTCAGCTTTTCGTGGGAATGATTTTTTTAGTCAAGGATTTAAATTAGAAATAACCTGTAAAATATGAGCAGAAAAATAATAGTAATTTTTTTTGGTGTTAAGTACATATTTTTCACTTTCAAAATGATTTCCGGAAACTTCTGAGGACCGTCTGGGGACAAGCTGATTTTTGTCTTAGCGATCCTATTATTTCGATCAACACTAGCTGTGTACTTGATATGTTCTTGACTCCCTAGGGCCCTCAGGGAGGTACCAGTTACCGGTTCTATTTTGCTTACATCGTGGCTTACAGGAACTAGGGGGGTTCGGGCTCTATCTAATTCAACCTCTAGGTTATTGAAGCAAAGACCGCAGTAATGAAAGTGCGCAAGATCTGCTCTTTACGATTATCGCACTTACCTTTGGACTGCTTCTGTTTTAGTTAAAATCAGCAAAAGAAAAGCCTGATGGACTCGGACTAAATCAGCATGTTAGCGAAAATTTATTAATCAAACTCCTTACAATGGAACAAAAAAAAAAGGCTCCCGAAAAACACGATATCTCCAGAGGACAAAATCAAATTTTACATCGTACTGTTATGCAAAATCACCATGGCGTGGTAGATCATAGTTTGACTGGTCTGGGTGGTAAACTGTGCAAAGATGAGCCATCTAAACATCACAAACCATCTGACAAAACTAAAAATAGGGGAATTGTGTATTATATGGTACACACTCGAGAATTGAAGTTAAATTAATCCTAATGAAACATACAAAAATATGATGAAAATACAATACTTTAGTAAAAAAATTACGAAAACTACAACACAGAATCATGGTACAAAGAATTATGGGGGGGGGGCGAACAGAACGCATTATATTAAATACCTAGCCTAACCCAACCAAAATACCATCTCTATATAAATATTTAATAAAAATATAGCTACAAGGTAGATTTCAACTGAGCCTAAGCTAATTTTCTTCAAATAATGACAGGTATAAACCGGTTATGGTCTGCTCGGTAAATCCAAATTCTCGAGTGTGTACCATATAATACACAAGTACCGAAAGTAGTTTAACAGTTAGGATGCATATCACGGCTTACTACGAGGATGGGATGCAAGATATACACAGGCGCACTTTGGTGCAGCATTGCCATAGTCAGACTAAACTCTTGGACTTCACCAGGCAAAAATATTAATTATTTCTTATATTAATTTTTTTTTTAACGCAAGAGATATAACAAATCATAGTATTCAAATGCCTTCAGTCAAAAGACCGTATCGAATTTTCGACGGATTTGTCAATAAATCTTGCCTTTTTCGATTATTAAAATTTTGTATTTCTAACAATATTGTCTAAGTGGTGATTGGCGATATCATTGATGAATACATCACAACTCAGATTAACAAAGTTTACTTACTGTACCTACGATCTGTACATTTCTTATTTTCGAAAATGTCAGATATCATTTTTGATCGACGGTAGCCAAGACCGTACCCAGGGGGGTAGGGGGTTTGAACCCCCCCCCCTTCCCCAAAAAAAAAATTTGCCCAATTCGTAAAAACGTAACAAAAGTGAATATAAACAAATGTTCGATGCGTTTTTAGAGTCTTTTGTACCCCCCCCCCCCTGAAAAAATCCCGAATACGCCCCTAACAGTAGCCAAGTTAAGATCTTGACATTCAAGTCAACCACATGAATACATTTATGAGCTCCTCTTCACCGCTGAAAGTTAGTGATGTAGAGATAGCATAGTAAGGACACCAGGGTTTAGGTTATGGATAAGGTAGACCAAGACTTTTACGAACAAGACGTTCAGCAATTCTGTTAAATTCTTCTCGATTTTCCCGCCACATTTTGGCAGCATCAATGTTTGCCCCGCTTTCGTCATTTGGCTCTGAAAAAATAAACACGGGTTAACTTTAATTGAGTAAAAATAAGTGTGAATGGTCTAAGTTGTGTTGCAAACCCTAACCTGAGCTATCTTAAGGCCAAATCCTTTGATTCCACTTTCATATTGGTGAGGATTTCAGCGTCAAAATACTATATTGACCCGTAATCTTAGCGCAATTCATTAAAAATTTCACAAGAATAAAGACTGATCCGAAATTTGGACAGCGAGCACTAAATAGCTTTTTAGAAGGAAATTTTAGTAGCCCATGCTAAAATGTAACAAACAAATAAAAACGTTCTCAATATTGCCACCCTTTTCCGTTGTTTGTTTTACAGAATTAACCGTTTTTTCTTCTAAGCCGTTCAACTGTCAATAGAAAACAAATATTCCAGCGTAAGGGTGCCGAAGACCATGTACCGCACCAAAGATCGATCGCAATAACAAGTCAGTGTGAATCCAGTTACCTATCAAACCGTAAATTCCCTAAATCCAAAGGATTCCCGAACATAACCTTTTAAGACGAGTATTTTTGATTCAGCAATCTTTTTGATTGAATTGTCTTTGGCTCAGTCAACATTTCACTGTGACGACCAGCATCAATCACCAACTCTTATTACCTTTATTTTTATTGCAGACTAGTTCAATCTCCTTTTGGTATTGCAATCTATTCTATCTAAGGGCATTACGGTGAATGAGGACTTTATGCCGTGCTAAGCGTAAAAGAGATTTCCTTTTTTTTTTTGAATGTTTTGTACTTCAGAAATGCTAAACAATCTGTCAATATTATTACTAAAAAAAAAAAAAAAAAAAAAAAAGATTAAATAGGTGTATCATTTAGAAAATGATAAAAAAAAAAAGACCAACATAAAATACTTCGTTGAAAAAAAAATATAATACGATCTTAAGCCCAGACCTATGAATAATAACCAAACGTTAGTTTATTCAGATACTTGTTTTACTCTTAGCACGACAACATTCGCGGGAGCGCACGGTATTCCCTAAGCTAGAATGTCCTCGTTTGAGGTTAGACCTCAGCGACAGCGACACCTCAACTGAAACAAAGCCTATTTGATCTGAAAATGCTTCGGTCTATTCTTAAAATTATTTTTAGGTCATATTTGAAAGCACTCCTAGAAGACTAAGAGTTGAAATCTAGCAAGTTTGAGATACTGGAACGCTGTGCAGTCAAGAATCAGCATTGCAACAGAAACAAGCACAGGGTATAGCATATGCTGTGACTATGTAAATATTTGAGAACAATGAAAAGAACATACCAAAGGATATTATATTAAAAGTCCATTTTTTCAAACGCCAAAAGAACAAAAAAAAAATCATAATGTACGCCTAGATTCAGCAGCATGACGAGAGTCTAATAAGAGTGGGGAGAGACCCATCCTTCTTAAATAAGACTGCCTGTTGCTAATGAGTAAAACTCCTCCTTATAACCTTACTTTGTCTCTGCATATATTAAACAGATAATAAGGAATGTTACTTTTTATATGCCGATTCTTACGACAGAGATTACGATTCCAACGAGTCGATTACTAAACTTTCCTACTAGATTTTTTTAACCATGCGGTGAAGGGGTTATACCTGGCCGCGGAAAATTGCATCAATGGACAAAAAAAAAAGAACTAAACCTAATTTAGAGGAAAGGCTAAGGCCTAAAAAGCCCTTTTATAGTCAGTGTAACCAAGTTTCTAGGGCCAATGAAGTTCACAGCTGACAATTGCACAATCAATTAAGATATTCTATCGAACAGGAACGGTATAGCAAAGCCTTTTTAAGGTCTATTGTACCTTGAGAGGACATTCATATTTTCGTAAATTTCAGCGTCGATTTCTTATGATTTTTCTTAAGCAAAAGGATCCTGGTACAACCTGTGATGTAGATCCCCCCCTCCATGGGCTTAGGAATAGCATTATTACCTGAATCGACTGCTAAATCTGAACTTCGTGGTTATCTGTGCAGAGTTCAAAGTTTTAAAATATACGTGACTTGTTGATTGCATGCTTCATCATATTAGTATGGCAATGTGCCACAGGAGATGTTTTATTCAGTTAACAAAAAACATTGCAAAAGGATTGCTCAAGAGACTTCCTCTTTCGGAGAGATATGGCTAAAGTGATTTGTCAGATACCAATATTGACAACAGCTAGAGATGGTTCCAGCGAAAAAAACTCCGTAAAAGTAAGAAAAAAAATACGAAGGCACACACGAAAAACCAAGAATATGATGAAACATGAAAGTAGTGTGAAAAAATGCCATTAGAATACAACCAAGCACAAAATTCAATATGGTTTCCTTTCTTCTTTTTATGGAGCTGGAAAAACTGATCATGATTTATTGTTAAGTGGTCTTTACAAAGAAATAAACAAGCAACATGACTTTTTCACCAATATTTTTCCACTCTGTTTCGTCTTTTATTTTTCCTATAGAGGCATTACATGCAATAGGTTAAAAAAAAAACCATCAGCTATACTTAATTAGCAACAGATGCTTAGAGACAAAGAAATAGTTTATTAAGAACCAGTCTTAAAACCAGGGAAAGACTACCAAGTTTTCTCCATGTATCATCAATGAAACAAGAGAAGCATTTATACGAAGTTCTCATATTCTTCTTGATAGCACGAGAGTTTGCCAAACGGCGGACACAACAACAAAACAAAAAAGTATATTTTATTGTGAGGTTTGGAGAAAAAAAATTGTCACCTTCTCACCAGCATGAATTTCGAAGTCCCCTTATCTCCCTTCCCAAAAAGAAATTTTTCCTGGAAATTTTAACTTAGCGTTCCAGCTGTAAGACAAAACAGGGTAGACTGACTAGAACTACTTATACGATTCGTCACAATTTTAGAACGATTTGAGCTATACAATTAAAACCCAAAACGACCAGAAATTACCATTAAAGAATAAATAAACCTCAAAACAAACAAAAATTAAATAGAGCGCCGTACCAAACAAACATACAACAGGTACTAATATAAATGAATAAATAAATCTTAAAACGAGTAAAACTTAAATTGAATATTCAAATTCAAAGGCCATACGGCTCCAATGAGTCCAATGGTTTATTTTTTCCCCCCAGAGGCACTTCATATAGAAGAAGTCATTGCATAAACTTCAAAAGGGGCTCATTCGATTGGAAATCAGAAGTTCTAGTGCCCTTTTTAAGAGTCAAAAGTGATTGGAGCACAACTAGCCCAACCACGCCCTTTTTTCCCAAATGGATTCAATAACAATTTTGAGACAGCCATTTTGTTAAAAATAGTTCAAACATCAGATAATAAAACTCCGGGGTCGACACAACCTCCCAGGACCCGTGGCCAGGCGTTGTAAGTTATGCCCTGGGGGCATATATAGGTTTTATGGAAGGGATTCTCGATAACACTTCAGAAAGGAATCATTTGATTGCAAACTGAAACTTATAGCTCACTTTTTAAGGGCCAAAAAGGATCGGAGGGCAAATAGCCCCCCACCCTCCACGCCCTTTTTTCCTCAAAACATCCGATAAGAACTTTGAAATAGCCATTTTTTAAAAAATGGTTCAAAGATCATATAACGAAAACTCTGGGCCGACGAACCCCCCAGGGCCCGGGGGCAGGCTTTGTAAGTTATGCCCTGGGGGCAAATATGGTTCTCACGGAAGAACTGCTCGTATAAACCTCAGAGAGGGCTCATTTGGTTGGAAAGTGAAAGTTATAGTTCACTATCTAAGAGTCAAAAGAGACCAGAGGGCCACTAGTCCCCCCCTCCACGCTCTTTTTTCCTCAAAACCATCCGATAAGAACATTGAGATAGCCATTTTTAAAAAAATAGTTTAAAGATCATACGATGAAAACTCCGATGGCGACACAACCCCCCAGGGGCAAGCGTTGTAAGTTGTAGCCTGGGGGAATATATGGTTCTTATGGAAAGGATGCTCGTGTAAACTTCAGATAGGGTTCACTTGATTGAAAATTGAAAGTTCTAGTTCACGTTGTAAGAGTCAAAAGAGATCCGATGGCAACTAGCCCCCCCCCTCCCAAACCCATTTTTCCCCAAACCCATCCGGTAAAAATTTTGAGATAGCTATTTTGTTAAAAATAGTTCAAAGATCATATAACGGAAACTCCGGGTTTGAAACAACCTTCAGGGCCAAGGGCATTGTAAGTTATGCAATGGGGGCATATATGGTTCTTATGGGAGGGATACTCGTATAAACTTTGCTTAGTAATTGCTTAGTAATATGATACTTTTTAGACTGAGAGATGCCGTAGACAAAGTTTTAAGAGAAGAACAGTGCGGTTTTAGAAAAGGTAGACGACGTGTCGACAAAATTTTCACTCTTAGGCTAATAATTGAGAAGTGCCTGAGTTTTCAAACACCTTTGGTCCTCAATTTTACAGATTATGAGCAAGTGTTCGAATCTGTTGATAGAAGAGCTTTAGCAAAGGTTTTATCCTTGCACAGTATACCAGACAAATACACTGAAGTGATTAGTGCTATGTACGAGAATAACACTGCTGCGGTTAAGGCAGGAAATGAGGTTTGCAGCTGGTTTTGTATTAAATCAGGAGTTAAGCAGGGTTGTGTTCTATCTCCTTTCATGTGGATTATTTTCATGGACTTTGTCTTAAGGAGCACAGGAAAGGCAATGGGAAACCACGGAATCAAATGGGAAGGAAAAAGTCTCCTGGACTTAGATTATGCTGATGATTCAAGCATCCTAGATTAAAGTGTGAGCAAAATGAATGAGATTTTAGAGGTTTTGCGAGTTCAGGGTGCAAAAAATAGGTTTGAAAATTAATATTAAAAGACTAAGTCACTAAGGCTAGGAATAAGTGAAGATGAAAGGTGAGGTTGGGTAATGAAAAGGTTGATCAGGTGGGCAGCTTAACTTACCTTGGTAGTATTATTAGTAAAGACAGTGGAAGCAGTGAAGATGTTAAAAGTAGAATAGCCAAGGCCCAGGGTGTTTTTTCACAAATAAAAATGTTTGGGAGAATAGGAAGATAAGTCGCAAACGAAGATTAGAATATTAGAAGCTAGTATGATGACAGTGGTCAAATATGGCTCTAAAGCATGGGCGCTCCTAAAAGCAGATGAAGATTTGCTAGATGTTTTCCAGAGAAATTGCTTAGGGATTTTTCTGGGTACCCGGCTGACTGGCCGTATTTCAAACAGTAGGCTGTACGAAAAATGTCGTTCAATACCGCTTTCTAGGGCTATAATGAAAGAAAGGTTGAGATGGCTAGGGTAGGGTGTGTGGATGAAGGATGACAGATTGCCGAAGATTGTCCTTATCGCCCAACCGTCTAGGGCTAAAAGGAAATGGGAACTTCCTGGGAGGGTGTAAAAAGGGAGGTTTTGAATAGATTGTGATGGAGGATGAGCGTGCGTAGCTGTGTTGTTTTCAGGTGGCTTGGTGCTGCGGTGAGTTGTTAGTAGTAGTAGTAGTAATACCATTATATGGTGGCCGGCGTTTACCCCCCGAAAAATACCCCCTGCGGAAAATACACCCCAGTGGACAATACCCCCTCCCGGGAAAACACCCCCCGTGGAAAATAAGGCTTTCCAAATTTGATAATTTTATTTGTGTTTTTTTTTTTTTTTTTTTTAGTTCCGTTGGGGGAAGGAATTTTGGTATTTGTGTATTATGCGCCACTCTCAAGTTTGCGCTGCCTAAAATTTCAGAACTCACCAGTTTGGTCGTTAGTTTCTTCGCTATTTTAGAAATAAATTTGGGCTATAGATTTGCATATTAGGGGGGGGGGGTAAAGTATAGCAGGTCTATGTGCAAAATGTGTTTGGTATTTGGAATAAGTATTCTGCATATTAGATAGACAGATAGAGAAGTGCATTTGAAGCCAAATATACGGCCATGAACATAGTAAAATAACATAAATGAAAGGCACAAACAACATAAAATTTGATCAGCGATCATCACAAAACAATTAAATAAAACACTAAATTAACCTAATAATACTACTTAATACTTGGAAAAACGATTATTGAAAAAAAAAACACTTAACACTTGTAAAAACACTTAAATCAAAATGGAACATTAAATTTACTTTATATGGGGATTTTTTTTTTTTTTTTTTTTTTTTTTTAGTTACAACATTTCAAGAAACCTCGCTATTCTTATATATTTTTAAAAGTTTATGTTATTTGTGCCTTTCATTTATGTTGTTATACTATGTTCCTGGCCGTATATTTGGCTTTAAAATACATTTCTCTATTTATCTATCTAATATGCAGAATAATTGTACCAAACACATTTTGCATGCAGACCCGCCATATTTTATCCCCCCTCCCTAATATGCAAATCTATAGCCCAAATTTATTTCTAAAGTAATGAAGAAACTAGCGAAAAAACTGGTGTATTCTCGAATTTTACACAGCGTAAACTTGACTTAGTGGCGCATAATACAAAAGTACCGAAATTCCTTCCCCCTACGGAAAAAAAAGCTCCAATAAAATTCTCAAATTTTGAAAGCCTTATATTCTACGGGGGGGGGGGGTATTTTCCGGAGGAAGGTATTTTCTGCAGGGGTATTTTCCGGAGGGGGGATTTTCAGGGGGGGGATAAACAACTAGAACACAATTATATATCCAATATTCAGTCTAAATTATTAGTTCTTACAAAAACTGTTTATTCATTTTGGAATAAAAAAAAAAAAAAATTGAAATACGGTAAGAAATTTTGAAAAAATTGAAACTTTGGCAGTATAAAACGAACAGAAATTAATTTTTTAAAAACTTTCCAAAAAAAGTTTTTTAAACAAAAGTAAAGGCCATATTAAACTTCAGATCAGAAGAAATAGAAACCTACAATAACTCGAACTCCGAACGACCAGAAATTGCTATCAAAGAATAAATAATACCCAAAACAAACAGAAATTAAATAAACAATCATAGAAAAAAAAATACAACAGGTAGTAATATAAATGAATAAATAAATCTTAAAACGAGTAAAGCTTAAGTTGAATATGCAAATAAATCTTAAAAGGAACACAACTATTTTGCTATTGAGTCATAAATGAAACCAAAATCGAACAGAAATTAGATAAACAATCATAGCAAACAAACAAACAATAGTTACTAAAATAAATGAGTGAATAAATCTTAAAACGAGTGAAACTTAAATTGAAGATGCAAATCCAGGTTGAAACGAACAAAAATCTCAATAAAGAAGAGTTTGGGTTTTGCCTCCTTCTTTTGCTGTAAAAGTCTAAAACTTGCTGCGGCATTGGCGCTTTACTGAAAACGAATAGTACAAACATTTTCTTTTTTACTCATTACAACATTGAAAATAAACTTAAAGATTACGTAAAATTTAATTTTTAACTGATGAGCTTTCAACAATTAATATCATTACATATCGAATATTCAGTTTAATTTTATTAGTTCTTTCCAAGACTGTTAAGACAAATATAGCTTCACTACAAACAAGAGTTTGTATACTGTCATCTTCCCTAATTATAAAAGTCTAAAGCCTACAGCGTCATTGGTACTTTACTGAAAACGAATTATATTACAAATATTTTCTTTTACGGTTATTGCAGCATTGAAAAAGAAAATAAAATTACAGTGAAATAAAAGTAGGGAGCTATCAATAATTATGAAACGAACACCGTGCTGCCATCTACAATCAAGTCTAACGCTGACTGGCTATAATTTATTCGAGGATTGTTCATTAAGTCTAATGGGGTCAATGTCTCTTTTTCAAGGTTGATTTATTTCTTGTTTTTAGGTGTAATGACTTCAGGGTGAAGTTTACACATGGGCATTGACGGGAAGAGATGTATTGATCCATAAAAATAGTAAAATTAATATGCAAATTTCGTTTCAGTTATTCATATGCGGTGAACCAAAACCAAAGCTGCATTAATTCAAAAACGTTCAGAAATTAATTACAAAACAAGTTTTTTTTTTAACTGAAAGTAAGGAGCGACATTAAAACTTAAAACGAACAGAAATTATTCCGTATATGAAAGGGACTGTCCTCTCCTCAATGCCTCACTCTTAACGCTACAGTTTGACTGTGTCTCACAACTTTATTTTTTTAAACAATAAAAAATCAAGCGTAAAGAGCGAGGCGTTGTGGGGGGGGGGGCAGTCCCTAAGGCTTAAATTGAATATGCAAATCAAGCTTAAAACGAACAAAAAAAAATGCTGTTGAGTCATAAATGAAACCCAAAATGAACAGAAATAAAATAAACATTCATAGCAAACAAACAAACAATAGTTACTAATACAAATAAGTAATAAATCTTACAACGAGTGAAACTTAAATTGAATATGCAAATCCAGCTAGAAACGAACAAAAATCTCTACAAAGAAGAGTTTGGGCGTTACTTCCTTTTTTTGCTGTAAAAGTCTAAAACATACTTCATCATTGGTCCTTTACTGAAAGATGTATGTGCCTCGACCAGTCTTGAAAAGTACAGATAATATCCAACTGAATGTCTGATATATAATGCTATTAATTGTTGAAATATCATCAGTTCAAGAATTTTATTAGTAGGGAGCTATCAATAATTATGAAATAAACACCGTGCTGCCATCTATAATCAAGTCTAACGCCGACTGGTTATAATTTATTCAAGGATTATTGATCGAATCTAATGGGGTCAATGCCCCCTTTTCAAGGTCGATTTATTTGTTGTTTCTAGGTGTAATGACTCCGGATGAAGTTTGCGCATGCACATTAACGGGAGGAGATGTATTGATCCACTCGAGGGGAAGTGGATTTCTGAGAACTAGGTTTCTGGGAAATTGACTTGCATAATCGGCGGGGAATTATTGATCCAAGAAAGGGGACCTTATTTGTTGTTTCTAAGGGGAATTATTGATCCATGAAAGGGGAATTTATATAATGTTTCTAAGGGGAATTATTGATCCACTAACGGAATTAGAAATGACATAACTTGTTTCCTAGGAAATTATACAGGCCCCTAAATAGACGTAAGTTATATTTTTAAATATGGTTTCTTATTTAATTAAACTTAGTTATACATTCATTAATATTCAATCAAAGCAATTGTAATTAGAAATGATATCACTGTTTTGATAGGAAATATGTGAGATTCTTAATGAAAGAGAAATTATATTTTTAAATATGGCTTTTTTGATAGTTAGTGACAAAGATTATTTGATATTTTATTTTTAAATATGGCTTCTCTGACCTTTAAGTCTGAGAGATAAATTGATATTCTATCGAAACCTTAATAGAGTAACCAAGAACACCTTCGAGATGAATATATTTTACGCAGGAAAGGGTTTCCTAGGAATTTCAAATGTGACAGCGCAGGGATGCCAAAACAAAGGAGCACGCAGAAATTACTTTTAGGGGATTATTTGGGCGAAACCGCTTCAGATATTTTAGAAGATAATTTGAGTGAAACAGTTTGAGACATTTTAGAAGATGATTTGGGGTGAAACTCTGGTCGTTAAAATACACAAGTTCTAATTGAACAATGTTGTGAGGTCCCCTACCCCAATCTCAAAGGGCCACACCCCCGGGCCCCCAAAAGGCCCCATCCCCCCGGGCACCCAAAGGGCCCCCCGAGCCTCCCAAAGGGGCCCCCTCCGCTCGGGCCCATTGGACTCCCCAACCTATTTTTTTTAATACTTTTTTTTCGCACTTGAAACACAGAAGGGCCCCCCTCACCCTCAACTTTTTGGCTCCCAACCAAATATATTTTTCAGAACAAGTTCCTTTCTTAATATCCCTCCTAAACCTATTTTACAAGTTGAAGTACTCATCCTTTTCACCCACAACTCTACATAATGGCTTTTTGAACCCCCCAACACCAAGCAATACTTTTCAAAGTCTTTATTATATCTTTTCAGAGCAAGTTCCTTTCTTAATGTCCCTCCTAAACCAATTTTACAAGTTGAAGTACTCATTCATTTTCACCCACAACTCTCCTTTATGGCTTTTTGAATACCCCAACACCAAGCAATACTTTTCAAAGGCTTTATTATATCTTTTCAGAACAAGTTTTTTTCTTAATGTCCCCCCTAAACCAATTTTACAACTTGAAATACTCATTCCTTTCACCCGCAACTCTACTTTATGGGTTTTTTGAATACCCCTTCACCAAGCAATACGGTTCAAAATGCTTTATTATATCTTTTCAGAACAAGTTCCTTTCTTAATGTCCCCCCTAAACCAATTTTACAACTTGAAGTACTCATTCTTTTCACCCACAACTCAACATTATGGCTTTTTGAATACCCATCACCAAACAATACTTTTCAAAAGGCTTTATTATATCTTTTCAGAACACGTTCTTTACGTAATGTCCTTCCTAAACCAATTTTAAAAGTTGAAGTACTCATCCTTTTCACACGCAACTTTACTATACGACTTTTTGAATATCCCAACACCAAGCAATACTTTTCAAAAGGCTTTTTTATATCTTTTCAGAACAAGTTCCTTTCTTAATGTCCCTCTTAAACCCATTTTAAAACTTGAAGCACTCATTCTTCTCACACACAACTCAACATTATGGCTTTTTGAATACCCATCACCAAACAATACTTTTCAAAAGGCTTTATTATATCTTTTCAGAACAAGTTTCTGTGCATAATGTCCTTCCTAAATCAATTTTAGAACTTGAAGTACTCATCCTTTTCACCACAACTTTACTTTACGACTTTTTTGCACACCCCAACATCAAGCAATACTTTTCAAAGGGCTTTATTATATCTTTTCAGAAAAAGTCCTTTACGTAATATTCTTCCTAAACCCATTTTAGAAGTTGAAATACTTATCCTTTTCACCCAAAGCTTTACTTTATGTCGTTTTGAATACCCCAACACCAAGTAATACTTTTCAAAGGCTTTTTTATATCTTTTCAGAACAAGTTCATTTCTTAATATCCCCACTAAAACAATTTTACAACTTGAAGTACTCATTCTTCTCACACATAACTCGACTTTATGGCTTTTTGAATACCCCACAACCAAGCAATACTTTCAAAAGGCTTTTTTGTATCTTTTCAGAACAAGTTCTTTTCTTAATGTCCCCCCCCCTAAACTCATTCTTTTCACCCACAACTCTACTTTAATGACTTTTTGAATACCCCAACACCAAGCAATACTTTCAAAAGGCTTTATTATATGTTTTCAGAACAAGTTTTTTTCTTTATGTCCCCCCTAAACCAATTTTACAACTTGAAGTACTCATTCTTTTCACCCACAACTTTACTTAATGGCTTTTGAAATATTATTAATAAAATCACGTGTATTTTAAACATGAGCGTTCTTATTTCCGAAAACTAAAACCCAACTTAATTAAAAAATCAAATATTATTAATAAAATCACGTGTATTTTAAATGTGGGTATCAAAGTAACAACATTTTAACTTAAAACTAACATACTTTTGCTGAACAAACACAATTTTCTGTTAGAAATAATATTTTTCATCAGTGATAACACATTTTCAGTTCGAAATAGTAAGTTTTCTAACAAAGATACCACATTTTTTCTTAGAAGTAATATTATTTTTGTTTGTGATAACAGCTTTTCTGTCAGAAGTAGCAATTTCTGCTTAACACTAGCAAACCTTCCCATCAAAGTAACAACATTTTACCTTAAAACTAACATAATTTTACTGAAAACACAAATTTATCTTAGAAATAATATTTTTCATCAGTGATAACACTTTTTCTGTTCGAACTAGCAAGTTTTCTACCAAAGATACCAAATTTTTTCTTAGAAGTAATAATTTTTTGATTGTGATAGCATCTTTTATGTCAAAAGTATCCAGGTCTGCTTAACACTAACAAACATTCTCATCAAAGTAACAACATTTTACCTTAAAACTAACATACTTTTACTGAGCACACACAAATTTCTCTTAGAAATAATATTTTCATCAGTGATAACACTTTTTCTGTTCAAACTAGCAAGTTTTCTACCAAAGATACCAAATTTTTTCTTAGAAGTAACAATTTTTTCGTTATGATAACAACTTTTCTGTCACAAGTAGCAAGTTTTGCTTAACACTAACAAATTTTATCATCAAAGTAACAATATTTTATCTTAAAACTAACATACTTTTACTGAACACACACAAATTTCTCTTAGAAATAATATTTTTCATCAGTGATAAAACTTTTTCTGTTCGAACTAGCAAGTTTTCTACCAAAGATACCAAATTTTTTCTTAAAAGTAACAATTTTTGATTGTGATAACAACTTTTCTGGCAGAAGTAGTAAGTTTTGCTTAACACTAACAAACCTTCTCATCAAAGTAACAATATTTTACCTTAAAACTAACATACTTTTACTTAGCACACACAAATTTCTCTTAGAAATAATATTTTTCATCAGTGATATCACGCTTTCTGTTTGAACTAGCAAGTTTTCTACCAAAGATACCAAATTTTTTTATTAGAAATAACAATTTTTTGATTGTGATAACAACTTTATTCTGTCAGAAGTAGCAAGTTTTACTTAACACATATAATTTTCTCTTAGAAATAATAATTTTCATCAGTGATGACACTTTTTCAGTTCGAACTACCAAGTTTTCTACCAAAGATACCAAATTTTTTCTTAGAAATAACAATTTTTTTTTTGTGATAACAACTTTTCTGTCAGAAGTAGTAAGTTTTGCTTAACACTAACAAATCTTCTCATCAAAGTAACACCATTCTTCTTTAATACTACCAAACGTTTACTTAACACTGACAGTCTTTCTCTTCGAGTCATCAACTTATCTTTAATACTAACGTAATTTTACTTATAGACTCAAATTTATCTTAGAAATAACACTTTTCGTCAACAATATCACGCTTTCTGATTGAAGTAGCAAGTTTTCTGTCAAAGATACTTTTTTTCTTAGAAGTAAACAGTTTTCGTTATGATAACAAGTTTTCTGTTCATACTAGCAAGTTTTCTGCCAAAGATACCAAATTTTTTCTTAGAAGTAACAAATTTTTTTATTGTGATATTGTGATAAAGAAAAGTTGATGATTCGAAGAGAAAAACTGTTAGTGTTAAGTAAACGTTTGGTAGTATTAAAGAAGAATGTTGTCACTTTGATGAGAAGATTTGTTAGTGTTAAGCAAAACTTGCTACTTCTGACAGAAAAAGCTGTTATCCCAATCAAAAAATTGTTACTTCTAAGAAAAAATTTGGTATCTTTGGTAGAAAACTTGCTAGTTCTAACTGAAAAAGTGTTATTACTGATGAAAAACATTATTTCTAAGAGAAAATTGTGTGTGTTAAGTAAAACATGCTACTTCTGAAAGAAAAGTTGTTATCACAATCAAAAAATTGTTATTTCTAAGAAAAAATTTGGTATCTTTGGAAGAAAACTTGCTAGTTCGAACATAAAGCTTGATATTACTGATGAAACATGTTATTTCTAAGAGAAAATTGTGTGTGTTAAGTAAACGTTTGATAGTATTAAAGAAGAATTTTGTTACTTTGATGAGAAGGTTTGTTTGTGCTAGGCAAAACTTGCTACTTCTGACAGAAAAGTTGTTATCACAATCAAAAAATTGTTACTTCTAAGAAAAAATTTGGTATCTTTGGTAGAAAACTTGGTAGTTCCAAATGAAAATGTGTTATTACTAATGAAAAATATTATTTCTAAGAGAAAATTGTGTGTGTTCAGTAAAAGTATGATAGTTTTAGGTAAAATATTGTTACTTTGATGAGAAGGTTTGTTAGATTTAAGCAAAACTTGCTACTTCTGCCAGAAAAGTTGTTATCACAATCAAAAATTGTTACTTCTAAGAAAAAATTTGGTATATTTGGTAGAAAACTTGCTAGTTCGAACAGAAATTTTTTTATCACTGATGAAAAATATTATTTCTAAGAGAAATTAGTGTGTGTTCAGTGAAAGTATGTTAGTTTTAAGATAAAATATTGTTACTTTGATGAGAAAATTTGTTAGTATTAAGTAGTATTAAGGAAGAATGTTGTTACTTTGATGAGAAGGTTTGTTAGTGTTAAGCAAAACTTGCTACTTCTTTCAGAAATGTTGTTATCACAATAAAAAAATTGTTACTTCTAAGAAAAAATTTGGTATCTTTGGAAAACTTGCTAGTTCGAACAGAAAGCGTGATATCACTGATGAAAAATATTATTTCTAAGAGAAATTTGTGTGTGTTAAGTAAAAGTATGTAAGTTTTTATGTAAAATGTTGTTACTTTAATGTGAAGATTTGATAGTGTTAAGCAAAACTTACTAATTCTGACAGATAAGTTGTTATCACAATCAAAAATTGTTACTTCTAAGACAAAATTTGGTATCTTTGGTAAAAAACTTGCTAGTTCGAACAGAAAAAGTGTTATCACTGATGAAAAATATTATTTCCAAGAGAAAATTGTGTGTGTTCAGTGAAAGTATGTTAGTTGTAAGATAAAATATTGTTGCTTTGATGATAAGGTTTGTTAGTGCTGAGCAAAACTTGCTACTTGTGACAGAAAAGTTGTTATCATAATTAAAAAATTATAACTTGTACGAAAAAATGTGGTTTCTTTGGCAGAATACTTGCTATTTCGAACAGAAAAAGTGTTATCACTGATGAAAATATTATTTCTAAGATAAAATTGTGTGTGTTCATTAAAAGTATGTTAGTTTTAAGATAATATATTGTTGCTTTGATGATAAGGTTTGTTAGTGCTACGTAAAACTTGGTACTTGTGACTGAAAGTTCGTTATCATAATAAAACAATTGTTACTTCTAATAAAAAAATTGGTATCTTTGGCAGAAAACTTTCTAGTTCAAACTGAAAAAGTGTTATCACAAATAAAAATATTATCTACATGATAAATTTGTGTGTGTTCAGAAAAATTATGTTAGTTTTAAGATAAAATAATTTTACTTTGATGAGACGATTTGTTAGTGTTACGCAAAACTTGCTACTTGAGACTGAAAAGTTGTTATCACAATCAAAAACTTGCTACTTCTAAGAAAAAATTTGGTATCTTTGGTAGAAAACTTGCTAGTTCGAACAAAAAAAGTGTTATCACTGATGAAAATATTATTTCTAAAAAAAAATTAGTAGATTTCAAAAAGCCATAAAGTAGAGTTGTGTGTGAGAAAAATGAGTACTTCATGTTGTAAAATTGGTTTAGGGGGGACATTAAGAAAAGAACTTGTTCTGAAAAGATATAAGAAGTCCTTTTGAAAGTATTACTTGGTGTTGGGGTATTCAAAAAGTCGTAAAGTAAAGTTTTGGGTGAAAAAGATGAGTACTTTAACTTGTAAAATTGGTTTAGGAAGGATATTACGTAAAGAACTTGTTCTCAAAAGATATAATAAAGCCTTTTGAAAAGTTTTGCTTGATGTTGGGGTGTGCAAAAAGTTGTTAAGTAAAGCTGTGGTAAAAAAGATGAGTACTTCAACTTGTAAAATGGGTTTAGGAAGAACATTAAGAAAGGAACTTGTTCTGAAAAGATATAAAAAAGCCTTTTGAAAAGTATTGCTTGATGTTGGGGTATTCAAAAAGCCATAATGTAGAGTTATGGGTGAAAAGAATGAGTACTTCAAGTTGTAAAATTGGTTTAGGGGGGACATTAAGAAAGGATTTTGTTCTGAAAAGATAAAATAAAGCCTTTTGAACCGTATTGCTAGGTGACGGGGTATTCAAAAAACCCATAAATTAGAGTTGCGGGTGAAAGGAATGAGTACTTCAAGTTATAAAATTAGTTTAGGAAGGATATTATGTAAATAACTTGTTCTGAAAAGATATAATAAAGCCTTTTGAAAAGTATTGCTTGGTAATGGGGTATCCAAAAAGCCATAATGTAGAGTTGTGGGTGAAAAGAATGAGTACTTCAAGTTGTAAAATTGGTTTAGGGGGGACATTAAGAAATGAACTTGTTCTGAAAAGATATAATAAAGCCTTTGAAAAGTATTGCTTGGTGATGGGGTATTCAAAAAGCCATAATGTAGAGTTGTGGGTGAAAAGGATGAGTATTTCAACTTGTAAAATAGGTTTAGGAGGGATATTAAGAATGAAACTTGTTCTGAAAAATATATTCGGTGGGGAGCCAAAAAGTTGAGTGTGAGGGGGGCCCATCTGTGCCTCAAGTGCGCAAATTAAAGTATTAAAAAAAGGAGGTTGGGGGGTCCGATGGTCCCGGGGGGCCCTTTGGGAGGCCCCGGATGGAGGGGGGCGGGGGAGGGGCCGAAGGAGGGGCCCCTTTGGAAGGCTCGGAGGGCCCTTTGGGGGCCCGGGGGTGTGGCCCTTTGAGATTGGGGTAGGGGGCCTCATAACACTGTTCAAAAGGAACTTGTGTAGTATAACGACCACAAAGTTTCACCCCAAATCATCTTCTAAAATGTCTCAAACTGTTTCACCCAAATCATCTTCTAAAATGTCTCAAACGGTTTCGCCCAAATAATCGCTTAAAAATAAATTCTACATGTTCCTTTGTTTTGGCATCCCTGCGTTGTCACATTTGAAATTCCTAGGAAACCCTTTCCCGCGTAAAATATATTCATCTCGAAGGTGTTCTTGGTTACTCTATTAAGGTTTCGATAGAATATCAATTTATCTTTCTGACTTAAAGATCAGAGAAGCCATATTTAAAAATAGAATATCAATTTATCTCTGTCACTAAAGATCAGAGAAGCCATCTTTAAAATAGAATTTCTATCTCTTTAGAGTCCCGCATAATTCCTAGGAAACAAGTGATGTTATTTCTAATTCCAATGACTTCGATAGAATATTAAAGAATTTATCACTAAGTCTAAAGGCCAGAAAAGCCATATTTCAAAATAGAATTTCTATCTCTTTAGAGTCCAGTATAATTCCTAGGAAACAAGTGATGTCGTTTATAATTCCGTTAGTTGATCAATAATTCCCCTTAGAAACATCAAATAAAGTCCCCTTTAATGGATCAATAAGTCACCTTAGAAACAACAAATTACGTCCCCCTTTCGTGGATCAATAAGTCCCCGCCGAGTCTGTAATCAATTTCTCAGTAATCTACTTCCCAGAAATCCACTTCCCCTCGAGTCGATCAATACATCTCTTCCCGTTAATGCGCATGTGCAAACTTCACCCCGGAGTAATTACACATAGAAACAACAAATAAATCGACCTTGAAAAAGGGACATTGACCCCATTAGACTTGATCAATAATCCTTGAATAAATTATAACCAGTCGGCGTTAGACTTGATTATAGATGGCAGCACGGTGTTCATTTCATAATTATTGATAGCTCCCTACTAATAAAATTCTTGAACTGATGATATTTCAACAATTAATAGCACTATATATCAAACATTCAGTTTGATTTTATCTGTACTTTTCAAGACTGTTCAAGGCACATATAGTTTTCAGTAAAGGACCAATGACGAAGCAGGTTTTAGACTTTTACAGCAAAAGGAGGCAAACCCCAAACTCTTCTTTGTAGAGATTTTTGTTCGTTTCAAGCTGTATTTGCATATTCAATTTAAGTTTCACTCGTTGTAAGATTTATTACTTATTTGTATTAGTAACTATTGTTTGTTTGTTTGCTATGAATGTTTATTTTATTTCTGTTCATTTTGGGTTTCATTTATGACTCAACAGCAAAATTTTTTTGTTCGTTTTAAGCTTGATTTGCATATTCAATTTAAGCTTTAGGGACTGCCCCCCCCCCTCAACGCCTCGCTCTTTACGCTTGGTTTTTTATTGTTTTAAAAAATAAAGTTGTGAGGCAGAGTCAAACTTTAGCGTAAGTTTTAAGTTTGTAAGTTTGTTGTAAGTTTTTAAGTTTTAATGTCGCTCCTTACTTTCAGTTAAAAAAAAACTTGTTTTTTAATTAATGTCTGAACGTTTTTGAATTAATGCAGCTTTGGTTTTGGTTCACCGCACATGAATAATTGAAACAAAATTTGCATATTAATTTTACTATTTTTTTGGCTAAATGGCTTTCTCGAAATTCTGATCTGACGTAACTTAAGAATTAACTTACGTAACGAACTTCTATATTCGTATATTTTTATTACCCCTAGTCAATACCTCACTCTTTACAAGCAGTTTCTCCACATTTATGTTGACAATCCACGTCTGAACGACTTTCTAGTGGAAAATATCCTCTCAGACCTATACAGTATTGATTTCAGTGCCCTAAGAGTAAAGTGCTTAAAAAATGTTTGTGAATTTATTTATTAATAAAATGTATATTTATACAACAAAGTCTTTAAATCTTCACTTTAGATTTCTTCTTCGATGTATGAGCAACTGTCGTGAACCACTAATGCAGTTAAATCATTTGGATTCACTGTATATTGATCTTGATTGACTGCAAAGTCAGGGTCACATTTTCTACAGTACAATGTAACTTCACTCTTTACACATCTCTTTGTATAGTCAATCATACTATTTTCATTCATATTATAAAATTCACGCGTTTCAATTCGTCTATTTGAAGCAATGTCACATACAATGTTTTCAAGTGTTGAATCACACTCGGTAGCTGACCAATAAAAACCACTTGGCTTATAGTCGTAGCAGTTGTTATCATTACACCGATGAAGTAGAAACCAAATTTTATTGTTAGTCAAAAAGTTGAACCATTGACCTGACTCCTTCTCCCAGAAGAATATAAACCCAAGACAATACCAATCTTTTAGAAATAAACTAAAATCACGATTAAGATTCTTTACAATAATATCAGGGTAAGTATTCTCCCACTGATCACATTTATCATAGTGACAATTGGAGCATAGATGCCCTCTAGGGTGAGAGTCACACACCTCTTCAAGACATGAATTACATCCTTTAGTTTGTACTGCATAGCCTCTATGTAATTTACAAAGATTACATAATTTGCACTTTTCACTTTAGTCATCAATATTTGTACAAGTCTAATAGTGAGTCCAACGGCCAAGAGTGTATATGCACAGTTGGCATATATAGAATATTTTTTCGGTTTCCAATGTTACTTGACTCACTCACAGCAAACACGGAACTGATCGTTCCTGCCGAGGGATAAATTCAAGGTGGAGGACGGGGGAGAGGAGTAACTCTGTGACGTTACCTCTTTCGAAAGACGGGGGAGCCATCTACATTGAATCCATTGGCAATGTTTTCAAAAGTATATCCACGATATGAGTCTGCCTTGTTTCAATTAATATATCAATAAATTGACTATAAGCACTTGAATCACATTTTAAAAGTTTCATACAATAGTCCAATGGAGGAGAATCACTCTTCATTATATTGTCAAGGTTTCCCTGACAAGAGAATATCCTGCGTTTAAGAGATAACTCGAGAAAATCGTCATCCAAAATCAAATGTTTTTCAATAAATACTAGATTTGATCTAATTCTCTCTTTCTCAAATCTATTCATTTTTCAATCCTTTCACTCCGACTGCTGACTCTAGACTGATCCTGATTCGCTAGTCTAACCTGACCAGAAAAGAAAGGGAACATTTTCGATTTCGAAACAATTTTATTGAATAATTATAACAACAATAATACGATGCATGTACAATTAGCGATACTGTTTATTGTCTTCGATATGTTTCACCAATGCACCTAAAGCACATTGAAGTCTATTCACATGTGCTATATCAACTTTAGCGGCAAAACATAATTGACCCTCCATTTTAAATTTGCTCAAGGATATCACATATCTTGCATATACTGCATCCCATTCCAGACAAAGACGTGATCCTTTCGTGATTTCCACTGCAATGTTTGGTGCTCTTGTATTATTATCATCAACTCCACTATCAACTTCTAATAGGGTAAACATACCACTCATCGCCATCAACACAAATATATATCCAAATGAGTAAAGTCAAACTGTTCTTCTCACTCCTTTGAATTCTATTCACAGACTAATAAAACTATAGCAAAAATCCTTTCCTTATATTCCCTCCGCCGCTAATATGTTTGCGAGCCCTCTGATTGGCTGAGAAGGAAACACGTGATCTAACTGTTTCCTGGAAACTCATAACATTCGCGTCGAGCATGTACATTCTCACTGACAAAAACCCTAAAACAGACATAAATTGCTTTTGACATCCATAGATGTGAGAAAGTTCCTGTTTTTTCATTCTCACTGACAAAAACCATAAAACAGACATAAATTGTTGTTAACATCCATAAATGTGAGAAGGTTCCTGTTTTTTCATTCTCACTGACAAAAACTATAAAACAGACATGAATTGCTGTTGACATCCATGAAAAACATCAAATAAATTGACCAACACACATAACCATCCATAAAAACAACCATCAATGTGAGAAAATTTCTGTTTTTTTTCATTCTCACTGACAAAAACCATAAAACAGACATAAATGTGAGAAAGTTCCTGTTTTTTTCATTCTCACTGACAAAAACCATAAAACAGACATGAATTGGTGTTGACATCCATGAAAAACATCAAATAAATTGACCAACACCCATAACCATCCAAGAAAACATCCATAAAAGTGAGAAAATTCATGTTTTTTCAAGTGAGAAAAATTCTGTTTTTTCATTCTCACTGAGAAAACCATAAAAACATGCATAAATTATGTCTTGTCACGAGTCGGACCCCCCTTTCTACTCACGTAACCTCCGACCCACCCTCAACTACCAGAAAAAATCCCCCTGGAAACTTTTGTATACTTCCCAATAGCCAATACTATATGTAAACATTGGGCAAGGTTCATAACTTGTAGACCATCCCCGGGGACTGTGGGGGATCAAGTCATCCTCAGAGACATAGTTATTGTATTTTTCGACCATGCTGAACAAAATGGCTATCTCAAAATTTTGATCGGGTGACTTTGGGATAAATGAGCGTGGGAGGGGACCTAGTTGCCCTCTATTTTTCGGTCACTTAAAATTCCACATTTTTGCAAATAGAAGCTTGAAATTTCTATAGTAGGGTTCTCTGATATGCTGAATCTGATGGTGTGACACTCATTAAGATTCTATTACTTTTAAGGGATCTTTTCCCCTTATTTTGAAATTAAGGCAAATTTTCTCATGCGCATAGCTTTTGATAGGTAAGACTAAATGTGGAAAAGTTCGTTACCACGCACTGTTTGATTTCTCTCAGAGACCAAGGTGAGCTTATGCTCTTATCCCTTTTCCGGTCATTTCCTCTTACCATATATCAATCATGCAAAGGATTTCTGTCACTATCCCTTTATAATACTTAAAATACCTCGTTAAGATTCTTATCTAAAAGCATTAGCTTTCTTTTCTATTTCAAGTGTTTTCATTCGTCTCTTTCATGTTAAATTTTGTACCACATCGGAAAAGGCAAAGCAACAATCATTCATAAAATAATTCTGACAATCAATTTTTTTTTAGTCCCTTTTGGTTCTATTAATTACCCAGCTAAATTAAAAGAAAACAGCAGCTCGTCCGAAAACACTCTAAAAACGTGCTTCCTAATTGCAGGATGTTTTTGCAGGAAGGTAGAAGTAAAAAAAAAAGATACAAAGATAGAGATACATATTAATCTTTTTACACGGCGAAAAATAATGAACTAATGACCAAGATAACTAACTACATTTCACAAAAGAAACAAAAAACGAACAAATTATTATACTTCAATCAGAATTAAGGGGCAAAAGCAGAATTAATTCCCTTTTTTTTTCCAAGACAAAGATTTAGGGTAAATTGACTACTACTAATACTGCTACTACTAACAACTCACCGCAGCACCAAGCCGCCTGAGGCCATCACAGCTACGCACTCTCCTCCTCCATTCCAATCTATTCAAAGCCTTCTTTTTTACACCCTCTCAGGAAGCTCCCGTTTCCTTTAAATCTTTCTTTGTGACGTCCTCCCACCCCAGATGCGGACGACCTGCTTTCCGTTTAGCCCTACACGGTTGGTCAAAAAAGACAGTCTTCGGCAATCTGTCATTCTTCATCCGCAGAAAGTGCCCTAGTCATCTCAACCTTTCTTTCATTATATCACTAGAAAGCAGGATTGAACCACCTTTTTCGTACAGCCTACTGTTTGAAATATGGTCAGTCAGCCGGGTACCCAGAACAATCCGTAGGCAATTTCTCTAGAAAACATCCAGAAAATCTTCATCCGCTTTTCGGAGCGCCCATACTTCAGACCCATATTTAACCACTGTCATCACTGTAGCTTCTAATGTTCTAATCTTGGTTTGCAGAATTATCTTCCTATTCTTCCAAACATGTTTTTTAACTGTGAAAAACACTCTGAGCCTTGGCTATTCTAGTTTTAACATCTTCACTGATCCCACCTTCTTTACTAAAAATACTACGAAGGTAAGTGAAGCTGCCCACCTGATCAATCTTTTAGTTACCCAACGTCGCCTTTTCATCTTCACTTATTCCTAGCCTTAATGACTTAGTCTTCTTAACATTAATTTTCAAACCTACTCTAATATCCTGAGCTCGCAAAACCTCTAAAACTTCATTCATTTTGCTCAAACTTTCATCTAGGATTCTGAAATCATCAGCATAATCTAAGTCCAGGAGACTTTTTCCTCCCCATTTCATTCCGTGGTCTCCCATTGCCTTTCTTGTGTTCCTTAAGATAAAATCCATCAAAATGATCCATATAAAGAGGGATAGTACACAACCCTCCTTAACTCCTGATTTGACACAAAACAAGCTGCTAACCTCATTTCCTATCTTAACCGCAGCAGTGTTATTCTCGTACACATCACTAATCATTTGAATGTATTTGTCTGGTATACCATACAAGCATAAGACCTTTGCTAAAGCTCTTCTATCAACAGAATCGAACGTTTGCTCATAATCTATAAAACTGAGGACCAAAGGTGTTTGACAATTCAGACACTTCTCACTTATTAACGTAGGAGTGAACATTTAGTCGACACACCCTGTACCTTTTCTAAAACCGCACTGTTCTTCTCTTAAAACTTTGTCCACAGCATCTCTCCGTCTAAAAAGTGTCATATACTAAGTAATTTGCAACCTATAGAGACCAGAATAGTGCCTCAATAATTACCACACTTACTCTTATCACCTTTCTTATACAGAGGTTTAATTAAGGTTTTTTCTAAAATCGTTAGGTACTTCCCCTTTTTCAAAGTTCATATTGATAATTTTCAGTAACTTATTGCTAACCTCAGAGCCACCATATTTAAGAAACTCATTTACCATACTATCAGCACCTGGTGCCTTATAATTTTTTAATCCTTTTAGTACCGTCACTAATTCCTCCTCACAAAACAAATTTTCCTTCACATTCAAGATATCACAAACTTTTCCCATTTCCTCTATATCTTTTCCTGCAACTCTATCTCGGTTTAGCACATTCTCAAAATGTCCCGCCCATCTCTCTTTAACTCTTTCCTTATCACTAATTGTTGCCCCGTTCCTATCTTTAACTGGGACAAGCCCGAATGGACTTTCCCTCTCAATTTATTAACACGCCAGTAGAATATTTTACTATTATGCCGCCTAACTGCATCTTCCAGATCCTCAGCGATTTTATCCATGTCCTCCATTTCACACCTTCACAGTTCATATTTTAATGCTTTCTCGACTTTCTTTACATTCCTTTTGTTTTCATATGATCTATCAATCCGATCATTCTTGTACAAGCTCCTTCTCCTCTCTATTAATCACAAATCATTTTCACTAATATTCCCAGCTGCATTCTTAAATTTGGTGCTAAAGACACCATCAGCAACTACACGAAGTATTTTTTTAAAATTATCCAACCATCTTCAACATTGTCAAATTCTAAACTCTCTAGTTCATTAATCAACTGTTCCTGGAAATTTTCGCTCCAATTTTCATCCCGAAGTCTACCAACATCATAACTTCCCGGGAGGTAGTTACCCTTCCGAATTTTCAGCTTTAAATTAACCCTAGACACTACTAGATCGTGGTCTTTAATTTAAACATCAATAACAGCACTCCTATATACCCTAGTATCTTTTATTGATCCTGCAAGTCTTCGGTTTACTATAACATAATCAATAAGGTATGTTGTCTTACCACCACGTGAATACCATGTTAACTTATGGGCCATTCTATGACCAAACACCGTATTGGTTATAACTAGATTGTTATACCTACAAAATTGCAAAAGTCTGTAGCCATTACTGTTTTCTTTTCCTGTACCAAATTGACCTAGGTTAGGATACCATCTATCCCTATATCTACCGACCTGGGCGTTAAAATCCCCTACTAAAAACATCATATCTCTACCTGGTAAATTCAACTGGGTCACTAGTATCTCCGTCATTTGGTTCTACAGGGACATATACTGTTATAATTAATACCCTGAACTTTTTAGCCATAAAGTGAGCAATTAGTATTCTATTATTAATACCTTCCCAGCCCAAAACAAGATTTAGCAGCTTCCTTATTCATCATGAGCTCTACTCCCTGTCTATGCACCCAATCCTTCCTGTCTGAGTAAATAAACTCTATATCCCCTAATTTCATGCTTCCTACCCCTGGGATATTAGTACCTGAAACTCCTAATAAGTTCAGCTAGAATCGTCTGAACTCATATGTCGAATTTCAAATATTCTGGATATGTTTTTAATATTGCAAACTGCAATATTCATGTACTATAAATCATTAAAATTATTGTGGCCCCAGGAAAACCATTAATCCCGGATACCAGTGAATCACATATCTTCTCAAGTCTACACTGAAGCACTTAATCCGGCTTAGAATCGGATAGCAAGAAATCCCTGGGACCTCCATGAATGGGGGGTTTTGTGCAATCCTGAGCCCATCTTGGTCACAACATGGTTTTCAACACTTGGCGATGCTCTTCTATGAACAAGAATCGAAATCCTGCACAGACAGTCTCAAGCCTATTACCTCCGGCTTGTTATATATTCATGCCTACAAATATTATGCTACCACGGGGAGGCAGCCCATAGTAGATAAATAATCTAGGAAGAGGTTTTCAGCCCGAAAACACCCGTCAAAACAGACCAAGCCCAGAAGAACTATCCATTAATCAGAATCCCGTGTTAATGCTGTGTCGTTTACTATACTTGATTGAAATTGACTGATTGATGATATGCAGCTAGATTCAACAATCATACAGCTACTAGCTAATACATAAGAAGCCCCCCCCCCCTGAGACAAACTTAGAAGTACTTCAACGTGTGCTTCTCTGGCACTACTACGAGGTTTTAATGCTTTCCCTAAGGCACTTCCAAAATGTTGCAGATATGCTATTTTGATAACTTGGACGCATATAGTATCTCTCGGTTTAACTCTGCCCTCCCCCAAGTTATAAATCAACGTCTAATTCCCCCCCCCCGCCCTCAGCAGTCGCTGAAAGTTTTAACTTGATACCCAAATCTGTCCCAAGATATTGCACATTCGCCACTTTTATAACCTGGTTACATACAGTATTTGTTAATTTACCTTGCTACTCAACCATGCATAGATAATAATTACCATAGAAGCTGAAAGCGCCGAAACGTCTTGATGGATCAAAGACAAAATCGTCAGGACCATTTTTCTTCCCCATCCCCCCGCTGACACCGAATTTAAAATCCTCTTATATCACCCTTCCCCTTCTTTCCCCCAGCAGCATCTGACAGTTTTATTTACATTTCCCAAGCTGCTCCTGAAAATTTGTCAGTTTGCTGTTTAGATGACCTTCATAGACATAGTGTTTTGCAATTTACCTCTGCTCTTCCCCCAAGTAAAAATTTGAGATATTCAGCAAAGATTTTCGACCAGGTATAGTTTGTGCCGTTAGTTTTTAATAAAATCTTACTGTAAAATTCGGGGTTCACAGGGAGGGGGATTTTTAATCATACGGCTTGAAAATCGGTATGATCTCTGGTCTTTTTTTCATGTATTATATATTTACATATATGTATGCATTTTGTCAAGTTCTATTTTTTATTAATAAACTAAACTAATTAAAAAAAAAATATTGTGGGATTGAAGCCATTGTAACATCTATCCTGTAAACATTCTTGAATATTGACTGGTCTTAATCCACGATCATGTAAAAAATAGTCGTTTAATCTTCTGTTTTCTTTTAACTATTGAGACTTTCAAATAAATGCATATCTAGGCTGTTTGGTACTTTCAAGAAAAAATATTAGGCGTCACAGATCATTGAAATCAAATTTGTTCTCGAAAAATGTTGTCTTCGCTGAGCTTCCCTCGACCCAACCAATTTTGGGTTGACTTGATCCAGTGAACCCAATTTTTCTTCAATTTTTTATTCTCCTTGCTGATGTGCTCTTAATCCAGTCTGCTTACCTCAAAATTTTTAAGCGGATCGGAGAAAAATAATTTTTGGCCTGTTTTGGAGCGTTGCGGTTCGATACAGCCCTTTTTTTTCGAAATATATTGTCTTCTTAGACTCGTGTTGTCCAGCCTACATGCCCAGTAGGCTGCGTGGCGATCAGAAACGAAGAAGAATGGCGAATTTAGGCATTACTAGTTGCTTCAACTTAATTTTTTTTAGTATTTTGGGTCTTCATTAAGGTCCCTTGTTTTGGTTTTCGTGTCCTTACAGTTCCAATCCAATTGGAGAAACAGTTTTATTTGAGTATTCTTGTTTCACGAATTGATACAGTATCACACTCTGAATTGAAGCAGTATAAAAAACCACAAGCATCAAATATCAAAATATTAAGCGCATATTCCGCAAATAGCATTTGATTATCATTAATGTTGGCAATTAACGGTTTCTGATATTGTGTTTACATATCTGTGGGTAATATCACAACATAGAACTCAGAAATGAATTTCCTACTTTTCTTACCAAAACAACTGTTGCCCCGTTTCTGCTATCAATTAATATTAAGGGCTTTTGCTAATATTACTTCTTAGCCAACATTACTTCCAGTATCAAACATTTTAGAATTTCAGCCGACTCACTCCTTACTTACAGCTGTTACCGCGAACTGAAACAGCGGTGTCAGAGGGGAGTAAAAATTGTCCTGACAATTTTGTCTTTGATCCACCAAGACATTTCGGCGCTTTCAGCTCCTATGGTAATTATTATTTATGCATTGTTGAGTAGCATGGTAAATTAACAAATACTGTATGTAACCAGGTTATAAAAGTGGCGTACCTGCTATATCTTGGGATAGATTTGGGTATCAAGTTAAAACTTTCAGCGACTGCTGAGGGTGGGGGGGGGGGGAATTGGACGTTGATTTATGACTTGGAGGAGGGCAGAATTAAACCGAGAGACACTATATGCGTCCAAGTTATCAATGTAGCATATCTGTAACATTTGGAAGTGCCTTAGGGAAAGCATTAAAACCTCGTAGTAGTGCCAGAGAAGCACACGTTGAAGGACTTCTATGTTCGTCTCAGGGGGGGGGGGGGCTAGACATGTTTTGGTTTCAGATCAGCATAAACTTTTTTTTACATAAGAAGCCGATATGGAACTCGGAATCTAAACCATCAATAAGTCGGGATGATAATCAAAAGAAACTATGCATTGCAAGGTTATCAAAATATCGTATCTGTATTATATTCGTTTTAACATTCATTTATTTATCTATAGCAGTATCTGTTATCTTTATCTTTAATGTGAGTTTTCGTTTCAGTTTTTGTTTGTTTTGAGTTTCAATCATTATATGACTATTTATGCTGGTTTCAGGTTTGAATATGGTTCCTTACTTTTCTTACAAAAACTTCTTGTTTGGACAACGTTTTGTTTTCAAAACTGATCACACAGAAAAATGAGCCTAACATGCAATTATAGGCGCTTCCCACGAAAATTGACAATTTTTAATCTAATGCACATAACTTATATGTAATTTACATAGTTTACATAGACGACAGCTTGTGTCAGTTCTTTTGGGTTTACTACACGCCTGATACATCTAATGTGTATAGACAGAGTGAACAACCATGGAACATTTTCACTCTGAAATACGGAATGAATGGTTTCCTAAGACTAGCATAGATTATGAGATCGCCACGTTATGTTCTTTGCCCAATAGCCAGTATTGTTCTTCTAGGACACCATTAATCGGTTCATGGGTTCCTATGTCTCCACAGGAAAAAAATTATAAACACTAAAAAAACATACCATACGATATGTACCAGTGAGAAGCCTCAGCACCTTAAATTGTGATTTTAGCAAATATTTTAATCTGATTCTTGCCTAGCAACTTACCCAAAAGCATTTCTTTGTGTCCTAAAATAATTTATCTTATGCGAACTACAATTTGACCTATAAGTTTTTGCCAGTCGTTTCACAAAACGCATATGATCTTAATCATTGCCTATTCCTCTTGCCCCCTTAAATTTTTTTTTATTAGAATTTCGTTAACAAAATTAAATATCTTCTTCTTAAGGCCATTTGATACTTAAAAATAATTTTGTGAGCCTCACCGTCGGCTGACAGTCTCAAAGACAAAAGACCCATTAGCGAATTGTGACAGCATCATGGGGAACTCCCAAAGCTTCCAGATTACTCAGGTGATATTTCCTGAAAATATTGGTACAAATTGATAGAGGATTTTGAATATATCAACAGTTCGAAACCCCAACGAGAGGCGACATTAAAATAAAGAAAACTATAATTGTGAAGTAATTGCTAAGCAAAGCGCTGTCTATTCAAAGTACCTACAGTATGAATAATGCGTCCCCTTTGTCGGCAAAGTTTTCAATAAAAGTGGGTTGCACCACAACGTACTCCATAAGCTGTCAAATATTTCTTCGAGCTGATTTTTAACGTTTTCCCAGTAGGTATTCTAGAACATTTTTAGGGACTGCCCTTTCCTGAACTTTGAAAATAAAATTCTGCTTCATTTCCTCAAAAAAAAAGTTGACACTTTCTAATGATGTAAGTAACATTAAATCTGAATATCTCTATCTACGACCCAAAACGGGAGAACTTAAATGTTTTTCCCAAGATTTCGAGGAAAGTAGGTTACGGCTTTTAGTTTTCTGTCGTTTCTTCGAATCTCTTTTCCTAGCTCTACAAGTTATGGCAAGACTGCCTAATGAATTCTAAATAGTTCGGCCACACAAACAAAAGAGTTTTATAATAGACGAGATCTGGCGATCTTTAAGGAGATCTCCTTAATTATACATCACTTTCTGGGCGGGGGTAATTTTTAAACTAATCATTCGCTTAACATTAATTAAAAAAATTAGTAAGTTCCCACTTCCCACTTTCACTTATAAGTATAATGACTACTGCAAACAGGCTTCTTTAAAGGTTACTGAAATCAGATGTTATAAAATATCTTAATTCTGGTGCCAGTTGTCTGAATGTATAGGTCAATGTGTACCAAGATGATTTTTGAGCCGCGTTCTGGGGTCTGTATTAGCAAAGGAGACTTACAGACTACTTACAGAGTATAATGGCATTATACTACTACCAATAGTTAATGTGTCGTCAGAGTTCACAATTAAAACTCCCCTTTAGATCACGTACACTAAGGTGAAATGCTCTTTAAGGAATATATCACAAAAAAACTTCGTCTTTTCATTTTTGCAGTTTCTAAAAAAATAAACAAATCTCCTATCATTGGCTGAAACGTGTTTATTTCCAAAAAAGCCATTAGCTTCCTGAATATCTACAAGGTTTATCGCAATTGATTTTACTCAATAATGAGACTTTGTTTTAATTAATTGCTTTTAAATACTTTTTTTAATTGTACAGTATCAAAAATATCTCAGTGACTGAGGCTGAATGAGCGCAGGGAAGTAACTATAAGAGGTTTATTCGGGCCACGTCAAGCCGAAAGCACAAACACTTACAAATAATGAGCAACAAAAGGGACCATATCGTGAAAATAGAATCGAAATGGCGTGCGTTCTTGGCCCCTTACTAGAGAAAACCCTTGTTCTCGCCCCCACACTAATGAAATTACAATAAAATCTACAATTAGGTTACCATAGATTGCTAAAAACTTCTAATGACTATGTATCATTCGTGCAAACATATTCACCTTCCCAATTGCTTTTGAAACAATTTTTAAGCACAAGCGTCAAGCTGTGTAATGACTTATGATCTTACATTGATTCTTACATTGTGATATTACATGGATTGTGATGATCTTACAAAAGGACTTGTAACAGCACAATATCTTGCCGTCCCCGCAGAGCTTGAGCATAGTATGTATTTCTGGACCAAATTGTCGGCATGGGCACCCATAAGCTGAATTTTAAGGGAGGAGGGCTTACCTGGTCTCATCTGCACTTCCAATACTGTATAATAGAAATCTCAAAACAAAATGTAAAAATATAAGGCAGCGTCAGTCAGCCAGGGGGGGATGGTGCCTCCCTTGCCCCTTTATGGGCGCCCATGATTGTTTGTTACCATTACCTTTGGAGAGGCCAAGAAAAAAGCCACTTATCGTTCCTTACGTTATGAGGAAACTTTTTATCTGCAGCACGGACGAGGCTATGTGTCGGCTAATATGGTTATAGGCTAATGCGTCGAAAATAGCAGCACCAATATTTGATGGCGCCACAGATCTTGCATTAAAAATGTAAAAAAACGAAGAAGAAAACAAACGTACCTGCTAGCATACTAATGACGGACAGCAATATTTTCTCAACACTCTGTACTGGACTCCATCTCTCAGCGCTTGTCTCATATCCAGTGGGGTCATCACCCGGAGCATGTAAAATTGAAATACAGACTCGACCATCGGCATAAACATTCGGATGAAATATTTCAGACGTAAATTGCATCTTTGGCGGACTCAGGGGATAGTCATGAGGGAACGAAATTTTAGCTGCAAATACACCACCCTCATAGCATGTGCCCTCGGGACCCCTAGAAATGAAAAAATATGCACAGATTCATAAAAGATACATATCAACAAATGAAAGGATTGCTCGAAGGAAACCAAAACAAATATACAAACAAAAAAAGTCTGACCAGTTTTTTTTTGTAAACATAGAAGAAACTTAAAAATTTGTGAAAAAAAAACTAAAAATGCATAGCATTACCAATTTTACTAAAAATATTAAAAATGCTATAAGAGAGAGGCTGTAAAATATTTCTAAACTCTTTATTAAAGCATCATTTAAATAAAAGCGTTTGTTAAATAAATACATAAGTAGAACTTCACGGCGGCTATAAACCTGGGACAACCAGCAATTTCAACCAAATAAATATATAATGATTTTTTAATCTTTGGATTAAGACTTATAATTGATTTCAAGAGTTTCTCCTAGCTGGATAATCAGATTTTATTGGAATTACATTTTAATTCTTGATATTTCGTCTTACTTTTGTCCTGTAAATTATCAGTCACCATCCCCTTTTTAAGAAGCATTTCCGTATCAAACCTCAATCAAAATGTATGATTTTAAATTAGACATGACTAAAACACTTTCTCAAGTCTTTTACAGGCCCATTTAAACCGGGGTTTAACTAATACCGAGACTTAGCTAGTTTTAATTTGATGTAATCAGATTTTACACAGACTTTTCTGTTTGGCTGAAACAGTTTACGAAAAATTCTGATTGGCTCAAAATAGCGTTAATCACAGGTACTAGTGAAATTTCATTGCGTATGGGTCTGTACAGGCACTCACATGAGAACTTTGAACACAACTCTAGTAGACTTTGTTTTTTGCAAGTGGAGTTAAATTTTGTCTGAATAGACCACAGGACACATATTTAGATATGTGTCCTGTGGAATAGACCATGACTGTTTATGATTTTACCTGCGGAACAGAAACACTACTGGCTTTTTTTTCGTTTGCTACTGAAGGACCTTAAAATGATATTTTTGTTTATTGTTGACTTTTGGCAAGTTCGAGTTCAAAAAGGCTACAGGGCATGCATATAAGAAGAAATTGATTTCGGGGGAAGAGCTCATTGAAAAACCGGTCATATACATAAATTACGAGTAAAATAACAATGATCCCCTAACACTAAATTAGTGTCTGCCATGTCAATATCCTTCGAAGATTTTTTTTTTTAATCGTTCAATGAATTGAACCCAGTTCACGAAAATTTAGCTGGATGCGGGAAAATGTACCTTTAAAAATCAAGGGGGGGGGATTTGTAATTTTTTCAATTTTTCAATGAAATTAAAAAAAGGACATTTGCGAACGGAAAAAAACGACAGTGTTTTCTGAAATCTAGAAACAGGAAAAATAAAGGGCGCACCCCCCTCCCCAACTGATGCCACTAGTTGAACCTAGGAGTAGAAAGGGGGGTGCTACTCCAACGCGCACCACGTGGTTTATGGTTTTCTCACTGAGAATGAAAAAACAGGAAATTTGTCACATGGAAAACCAGGAATTTTCTCACATTTATGTCTGTTTTCTTGGATGGTTATGTGTGTTGGTCGATTTATTTGATGTTTTTCATGGATGTCAACATCAAATTATGGATGTTTTATGGTTTTTGTCAGTGAGAATGAAAAAACAGGAACTTTGTCACATTTATGTCTGTTTTCTTGGATGGTTATGTGTGTTGGTCGATTTATTTGATGTTTTTCATGGATTTTGTCAGTGAGAATGGAAAAACAGGAACTTTGTCACTCCCTTCTTGTTCTTGTTCGATGCAGGTGTTATGAGGTCCCGGGAAACAGTATTTGTTGTTGTTTTTCAAGCCCAATGTTATGAGTTTCCAAGGTAACGGTTAGATCACGTGTTTTCATCTCAGCCAATCGGAGGACTTTGTTTACATAACAATTTGACCTTGAGATTTCACACATAACGGACATGCAATGTGATTCAATTATCAGAAAGTATTGTGAGACAATGGATAGAACAATTAACATAATTGATGAGCTTGAGGCCTTGGCAGCCGCAATTAGTAATGTAAGTGCATTTTTATTTTCAAACGAATTTTCCTTGGTCACCCTCCAGAATATTCAGGTAGCCCCCCCCTACCATTGTTTTACAATCAAATTCTCGCAAAAAGAAATAATTATCCTTTCGTTACATTCCTTCCTTCTATATTTCCAGCTAAAGCGATCACTGACTTCTGTCAATTTTTAATGAAAATGCCGCTCTGTTTTGACACAAGACTCCAATGTGAGGCCTATAATTAGCTATCACCCTTTCCGGTTTACAAACGCGGTCAACAGAACTATTCTTCCGTCAAATTAAAACACAATGATGCAATAATTAAGCTAGGCCTACACAACCTGTATGGAAGTAGAGAAGCAAGTTATTTTCGAATTAGGGTCTAACAATATCCCCCCCCCATTGTCTTAAAATCCCAAATTCTCGCAAAAAGAAATACCATTTCGATAAATTCCTTCCCTCTATATTTCCAGCTAAATCCCCCCCCCACTCTAATACAAACAACACATTGCAATGAAAACGAAAAAATATTCTTTTAACATCGAAACCTAACCAACGCAAAAAGAAATAACATTTCTCAAATTTATTTTTTATGTAAGCCTATCAACTTAACCCGCTATGTTTTGACATAAGCTCTCCGCACAGGCATATAATTACTTTATCACCCTTTTCCGGTGTGTTCACGGTATCGCTCTAGTCAAACGGTTTGTTTTGATTGTCAAATTAAAACGATTTTAGGCAATAATTAAGCTAGGCCTATGCAACCTGTATAGAAGTAGTGAAATGCATTCTAAACAAAATAATTGCCAACAATATATTTAGGACATTATGTGAAAGGGGGGAGGGGGCAATACATTGCTTCTAACAGCTTCGTTGTAAGTAAATTATGTAAAAGGGGAGGGCAATGCCTTCAATTCTACCGCCATCAGTGTAAAATGAGAACAAACTATTTCTTCACATTAAAAGTAAGGGGGATTCGGTGTGTAGACATGTACACCCATTGACAAGAAAACTAATGTTTAAATATATGCATTGCGTCTCTAGACATGTTTTTAATTTTTTTTAAGCTTTCAATAAAGTTTCTTTTATATTCCCGGGCGTGAATCCAGGATTTTTGTTGGAGGAGGAGGTTAGCACTTTTAATAGTGACAAAATAGAAAAGATAATTGCTTCTTACCTTAATTGCTTCTTCGTCATTTAGTGATTTTAGCTATAACATTTGAATAAAAGGTAGTAAGATTTGCCTTTCGCTTGAATAAAACGCATGATTAACTCAATGAGAGGGTAGACTTAGGGTGGGTTAATTTTCCTAAATTTAGGGGGAGAGAATATGGGTTTTTGCTTTACTAAAATGAGATAAATACTTTTCTAAACAAAATTATGTTTACTAACTTTCTTTCTGTAAAAAGGGGGAAATTATTTTGATTTGATTTTCTTCTCTTCTTTAAGGCAAATTATAAAGAATTTGCGGACCCTACATCGATGAGACCTATGACTGGCGCAAATAGCGAAGAATGCTCCTCGCAGCCACCCGCTAACAAAGCGAGGGCTAATAATGCGCCCCCTGCCATGCAATATGATCGCTGGCCAAAACCCTCTAGCTCCACGCTACTTGACCCAAAGCAACCTCTCAGAAAACCAAAGCGAGAGTGGGTGAATAGTTAAAATGCCGAAGCCCCACCTACGCAAGCTTTTTCAAGGGTCTCAGAAGCTGTCCCGACTGCACAGCCATATGATATTGCTGGCCCGGCTGCGAAAGAAATTAACGTCACCGGTCCCTCCACCCTCCAACACACGTTACCTGGACCTCTAATAGCTGCCCTATCGATGCTAGGTCAGGAGGTTACCCTCCAGCATGCACTACCTGGTCCTTTGGGCACCCAAGCCAAGGCAGATTATGCAAATGTGAGTATTTTTTTTCCTACCTATCTATTTCCTCCAATGTTGTAGTCCTTTTCAATCCCAATATAAACATATCGCAGCGAGCTATTAGCCCCTATTACATATCTAAATATAATTTTTGGCTAAGAAACCACTCTTTTTTCTGTTGCTATTGCTTCACATATAGTTTAGATACCAATGAAACTCAAAATGCTATTCCATTCACAATTGAATATTATCTTGCTTTAATTTTTGGCTTAAAGCTACGCACAAGCATATAAATATATCTCTTTCACCCCCTTCTCCTGTTCTATCATTAGCAAGGGTTAGACCGCAAAGTCTAGGCTTTTCAATGCTTTTAACATAATTCTATTGCTTGGCCAAGAAAATTAGCTCTGTATTGTCTGCAAAATTAGGAAATTGGAATTTTATGTAAGAGCGAAACAACTTATACCACCAAAAATAATAATTGCTATTTATTACATTACTGAAAAGGGGGAGCCTAGTTGCCCTCCATTTTTTTGGTCACTTAAAAAGTGCACTAGAACTTTTAATTTCCATTCAAATAGTTTTAAGAGAGATTATTCCATTTGTCGCATATTGATGTCCAAATTTACACTGAATATTTCTATTGTACCAAAAATTTTAGTGAGGGGGTAAGCGAGTTAACGGTTCTCGACATTTTGAAGTTCAAACTCGTTCATCTATCCTCCATATTTAAACTCATGTGTTTACTGAACCTGTATGGAATTAGAAATATTTCAACTTTTGAAGGGCATTATGTAAAGGGGGCCGGGAAGACCTACGGGGGTGCGCTACGGGCCAGAGAAGTGCCGCAGGGATGCGTCGCAAGGATGCACCGCGGGGCAGAGAAGTGGGGTGCGCTACGGACCCGAGAAGTGCCGCAGGGATGCGCCGCAAAAAAAAATTTGAACACTTTGAAAATAAATGAACAAATTGCCGCCTTCTATGTCATATCTTAGATTATCTTAAGTAGGAACTTTCAGTTGAATTAACCAAATTTAATTAGGCAATGATCCAAATTTTAACAGTAGGGATGATTTGAACACTTTGAAAATAAGCTATTTTTCATTTATAGGTTGGTGCATTGGTCCCCTACTCACCATCGAGTGCAGAAGAGGAAGAAGGGGCAGTGGAGTTTCAAGATAATTCAGCTATCAATGAATGGCACGGTACTATTAATTCTATTGAAGTACCATCTAATATTGACGAGTTTTTAAATAATTTTCTTTTCAATGTAGAAGGTAGCACAGTTGAGCAAGTGGACTTGAGTCCAAATACCCTACAAATTTTAGAGGATTTTACAGGGAACCCTCCTCCCACTGATTACCTACTTCAAACACCTGTTGTGTAACATTTGCAGAGCCCAGATTTGACTGAACACCTTGGGGGTGGGAATAATATCCCCGCGGGGGAGGGGGGAACAACTGCCCCTGATTTTCAATTGTCCAACAGAATTTTAAATGCAATAGTTGTTTACACTGCGACTTGTGGTGACCCCTTTAATTCACTTATTGGGGGAAAATTTGTTTTTGACTCAGTAGAAATTGTGCATGACTATGTAGATAAAATTCGTGCACTTCTGGAGAATCAAATTCAATTGTGGGAGAGGGAATCAATTAAGGTTTCTATTGTTCTAAAAGTGTTCTATTTAAATGAGGGGAAAAGTGAAGTTTATTATCATTATGTACATTCCGAGATGCGTTTGGTTTATTCGAATTTGGAAAATTTTGGGGGTGTTTTCATGGATTGGGTAGGTCAAATTATAACGCATCTTTAGAACTTTAACGAAAATGGGAGTGGATCTCTAGTTCTTTTTGCTGAAAATTTAAGTTTTAATATTTTTAATTTTAAGAAAGATTTTATTTTAAGAGGGGGGGGGCAGGGTCTGAGAGGTCAGTAGTTTTAAATTATAATCCAGATCTAGTTGGTTGTCAAGGTGTCCAGCGGATACGTTTTGAAACATATCAAATGTGTTTCAGATATGCTTTCCTCATATCAGCATTTCAGCCTCTAGCAGATGACGCTTCCAAGACGAATTTAGACAATTGGGCTGTACATGGGAAGGACGGGTCCGATTTCCCCATTGTAGATTTTTCTTGTTTAGAGGGGAAATACCCAGTAACGCTTCGAACCATTGATATTTTTGAAAGGGCTAATGCCGATTTAAATATCGGCGTTACTGTGGTTCAGTATGAAACTGAATTTGACGATGGGGTTCGTTTAAAAAAGAAGGGGGTGGTCTTCCCTGTAAGGGGCCAGTCAATTGATATGGTCAGACACTGGGTTTGGTTGTTAGACACACCGCCTAGTGACCCGGCCAATTCACTTGGCCATTTTAATCCTACCACAGACAGTAGTAGAGGTCGGGGGGGTGGTACGCAGAGGGGGGAACGTTTCTACTGTCCAACATGCTTGTCACAATTCCGTAGTGATATAAAACTACGGAATCACATGAGGCATTGTAGCCGGCACGGCTACCAGACAGTGGAAACGGTTTCAGGGGATAGGTCCATTCTACGATTCAAAACTTTCCAGAATACACTTCTCCAGTGCAACAAAATATCGTTAGATTGTGAAGCTAAGCAGGTGGATGTGAAAGACCTCCAATTTCCAAACCGAGTCAAAGAACATCAGGTTATTGCAGTGTCCTATGCTCACGCGCAAAGAGATAGTTCTAACACAATGCAGTTGTTAGAAATAGTTGAAAAAGTAGATGAGGGGGAGTGCATGGTCAAGGCACTGACTAAACTAATTGGCACGGCTAATGGTGCTTTTTCTCGTTTGAGAAATACCCTTTATCCAATGGTGTTGTCTGCAGTGGATCGTCTCGCTATTAAAAATCAAAAAATATGTTGGGTTTTTACGGGGGTGTTTGCAGAGGCGGGGGATAAGGGGACTAAAGGGAAAAGAGGGGCCGGTAGGAGGGGGAAAGTCAGAGATCATAATCACTTGTGGCAGGAAATATCCTCGGGGGTAGTAATTTTAGGGGGGTTGCGCATCAATCGTGTAATTTAACTGTTAGCCAGCAGTTTTTTATCCCTATTTTTATCCACAACTCTAAATATGACTTAAAATTTATTTTACCGGCACTGGCAGGTAGGCTTATGGAGGGAGGGAGAGTAGACAGTCCATGGGTAAACAGTTCATTTACCAATAACATTATCCCCAAATCGGCCAAGAAGTTGTTACTTCTCGAACTGAAATGGAAGGCAGTGAATAATGGGTATACGTGTTGGAATAAAATCGGGTTTTTAGATTCCTTTAGTTTTTTTCCCAAGGCATTGAGTCAATTGATTCAAGTGAACAAGAGCGACAATTTTGATAGCTTTCCCTTGCTTAAACAGCACTTTCCAGACGATGAAATGTATGACCTGTTGACCTGCAAACGTATATATGCATACGACTATTACTGCTCTGGAACTCGCTTAAGTGAGGTGAAACTACCTCCAATTGAAGCTTTTTATAATTCACTGACTAACAGTGAATGCACATCCGAGGAATATGAGTTTGCCACGAAGGTGTTGTCCAAGGGGGATTGTAAAAATGGGTGGGATTATTGTAGACTGTCCTTGGCCAGTGACGTTCTAACTCTGTTGGATATAGTCTGTAAGAACACAGACCAAATCTATTCAGAGTTCGGGTTAGATATAGGCTATTATTTTTCCACACCCCATTTAGTGATGGATTTAATTTTAAAAATTATCAGGGAGGAAATAGGCCTAATCACCGATGTAGATCAGAACCTTTTTGTAGAGCGTTCAATGAGGGGAGGGTATGTTTTTCATGGGGACCGCGTTATCAACCGATCCGAGCGGACAAAGCACCGGTGTAAAGTCAAATGCAGTGTTCTTGGACATGAACTCATTGTACCGCTCGGCAATGTCCCACTACTCTTTGCCGTGTGGGAACTATCAATGGCTTGAGAAACCTTGTGAGTTCCCAGACATTACCACCGTCGAGGACAATGGGCCACAAGGATGGTTATTTAAAATTGACGGTCACATTCCGCTGGCGCTTCACGACTCAGTCAAAGAGTTTGTCTTACCCTGTATCAATGGGCCCGTGAGCAGGGACTCTCTGAGCCCCTACAATTAATCATTGGTTGAGGATATGGGGATGCACTGGACTCCCTCCAAACAGAAACTGATTGCTGAATTGGACCCTAAGGAGAATGTCGTTGTTCACCATGTGCTTTTGCACTGGATGGTGAACAATAGTTTCAAGATCACCAAAATACATAGGGTCCTGCAGTTCAATCAGCGACCATATTTGAAAACGTTTATCGACACCTTTGTCGATAAACGCTCTAGGGCAAATTCATAGGTGGAGAAGGAAATGTATAAGCTCATTCTAAATTCTGCGTTTGGTAAAATGTGTGAAAGCGTTCGTAATAGATCTCGCTGCGACGTCGTGACTGACCCTCTAGAGTGTGCACGAATTATTGCCGACCCCAATTTTACATCGTTCACGAGCATAGAGACTGGCATGGTTCTCCTACACAGGCGAAAGCGAAATGTGGTACTGAACAAGAATATTGCTGGCTGTAGTTCAGTACTAGAAATTTCAAAAAAGCTCATGTTGTCGTTTTTTTACAATGTGTGCAAGGTGCAATGGCCAAGGGAGGGGGAGGTTCAAGTTTACTATGGGGATACAGATTCTCTGCTGGTAAATGTAAATGGGACTAAAGATTTTTTGGGTGATCTAGAAAAGGTGGAACACATCAGCTCGCGGATGGATTTCACCAACTGGAATCCATCTCTCTACCCCGAGTTGGTGAAACGTCAAGCCCCCAGCCAACTATTTATGTTAAAATCAGAGACGGGGAGTGATTTGATATCAAGGGGGGTGTTCCCGGGCCCCAAAGTTTATTGCGTTGAAACTCATAGTGGGGATGCAAAGAAGGCGTGTAAAGGGGTGCCTACACATTTTGTAAAGAGCAATTTCAACATGAGCGTGTACATAGACTGTGTAGAAAGTAGCCTAGTGCCGAGAGAACAAGTGCTTGCAATTCGCTCTCTACAGTATAGAAATTATACTGTGAGAGTGGAAAATAATGCAATGTCGTGTATATCCGACAAAGTCTAAGTACTCGAGAATGGTGTGACTGTCCTACCTCATGGCCACTACCGTATTTCAGACCGAGTTGAATGCATAGACTATCGCAATCAATTTGGTCTGGATAAATTAACCTAACCTGACCTAACCCAACCAACTAACCACTAACCACCACCACCAACCTGTTCATAAATTAAATAACCCAATCTAACCACCTTAACTTAACCTCATCTAACCTGACAATCCAACCACTTTAACTCAACAACATCTAACCCAATCTAAACACCCCCACCACTAGCCCAACCTTAACCTAACCTGTAGCAGCAGTGACCGGACAACTATTGTAGAGTTTTTTCCACCGCTGTTCCGGGGGAGGGGGGGGGGTCCCTTCCCGCGGCCGCCCAGGGGGTGGGGGGGGGGTCCCGCCCATGGCTGGCCGGCCGTCGGCCCTGCGGCCCTGGGGGGGGGACCCCACCTTTAAATTCACTATAATGTTCAACTGTGCTAGTTCCAAGTGTATTTTGTTGTTGTACAAAAAGTGTTGTATAGAAAAGTGTTGTTGTACAAAAAGTGTTGTATAGAAAATTGTTGTACAGAAAAGTGTTGTACAAAAAGTGCTGTAGATGGACAAAAGTGTTTAAAGACAAAAAGTGTCATCATTGTTCATGTTGAACAAATAGAGTTTTCATGTTGACCAAGTGTTCATGTTGAACAAGTGTTCATATTGCTGTAATAAATGTTGCCATGAAATATTTTGTTGTTGTTCTTGAATAGATAGATCTATGGGTAAATTACTACTTATTCATTGGACACATATGATTTACAGTTAGTTGTAGTCCGACTGTTGTCAACAGCATGTATCAATTTAAAACACCCTTCAGATCGTTTCGGTGTGGTCCCTCAATGTCGGGGAAAACTACACTCTTAACTAAAATAAATCAAAATTGCGATAAAATGTTTATGGAAAAACCAAAAAAAATCTACTATTGCCATTGTATTTTGCAAGAGTCCTATGATAAAATAAAAGCTATTGCCACATCCATACCGATACAATTCATACGGGGACTTGATGTTTTCAATTGTATTGAACCGAACTCGTGGATGATTATTGATGATTTGGCTGGATCCATTGAACAGTTCTCACAGGAAATGCTACAAGTGTTCACCGTTCGCTCCCACCATGAACACATTTCCGCTACTCTGGTTCTACACAATCTGTTTCATCAGAGCAAATGTATGCGAACCCTTGCATTGAATTGCACCGTTTATATTATCTATCGAGTCGTTCGTGATTCTAGCTCGCTCATAACTCTCAATAAGCAGATATACCCCGGCGCTCCAAAATTTCTGTTGTCAGCGTACACACAGGCGACGAGCAAGCCCTACGG
The DNA here is from genome assembly GCF_049724085.1 of Artemia sp. Qi Xiang Cuo. Lineage (NCBI taxonomy): Eukaryota > Metazoa > Arthropoda > Branchiopoda > Anostraca > Artemiidae > Artemia > Artemia sp. Qi Xiang Cuo. The sequence continues at coordinate 42,509,688 of NC_142803.1, forward strand.
TTACATTTTGCTGGATCTTAATCAGAGCACGCCCGAGGATCTACGTGTAGTCACCGACATTTTCAACAATGAAATTACAGTATATCTTCCGGTGAACAGTAGAAAAGGCTATTAGTTGCCATTATGACACTGAAGAAACTACACGAACAACGGCATTTATTTTCCGTTTTAAGCACTTCAAAACCTCCGCTTAGGAAGGCTATACTCAAACATGGTGTTGACAATGATTTCATTAATCTAATATCTGAAATTTTTTTAATTTTACCGGAGGTAATTTTAAAAGGCCATTATGTTTTTAGAAACAAGACAACGAAACAGGTTTCCAGGTGCGGTGCCGGGGCTTGAAAAAACAAGGGAAACAATATAAAACCACAACGACTCCTTCAGGCGGGTGGTAGCTTTTTCACACTTTTACGACCGATAATCGCAGGACGTGTAAACAGTTTTCTATAAAGAATGGTTAAACGCTATAAATTAACGCTATTTGAACTTGTCCTCTTTCCTGTGAAACATTTTGAAGACACTCTAAATAAATTCAGTAAGGACAGGAGTCTTGCTGATGACAAAAAACTACTTTTACTTCAATATGAATTGCAGCGTGTGGACAAATATTAACCTTATCGTGAGAGACCCGCCGCCGCCGCCGCCGCCACTGATCCCTCTAAACAGGAAACATCTCCTCAAGATTCTGCACAATCAAAGGAGATGGAATTGAATTCAATTGTATCAAAAATTGGAAACCTATTGCCACTCCCCTATCGAGAACACAGTAAAAGAGTATTATCTTATCTCATGTTGGAAACTGCTGATGAACATCAAGTTCAAGTTGATAGCACAGGGAAACGAGTTATAATTCAGGGAAAAAGTTATAATCTAGTTGATTTAATTTGTGATATGGTGACGAATCGTAAAGGACTCTTATCCTTGGACGATAGTCTATACACCTTTCTAAGTGTATCAAACTTTCCCTAAAGTCTTATTGGCAATAAGCAAATTCTAAAGAAACTAAGAGAATATAGTCCTCCTCCAACACCATTTAAAAAAGAAGAAGATTCAATATTTGAAGATACTATCAGCGCCACTGATTTTACAACACCTGGGGCTGCTAGTCAAGAGCGAAGATGGATTAATTCACCCTCCAGTGTGCAAAAGGGGAGTGGACATTACACTACGTGTTTACGCTCAAAATGGATGAAGTTCTGAAAGGGGTCTATGAAAATGTTGGTGAAGCGGGAAGTTTAAGTTCTCCCAAAACCCTTTCTAAAGCTGTCCCCGGCACCACCACCACCACATTGAAAAAAGCAAAAGAGTATCTAGAAAATGAACCGAGTTACACACTGCATCGGAATCACAGGCTTCGCGGCAAACAATATCGACAAACTAAAGCCTTTTTCCCTCTGCATATAATGCAAACGGATCTTTTAACTTTAGACGCACTTCAACAACGTCACAATGTACCCTACAAATACATTCTAATTGAGATCAGTATCTCGATTCGTTATGCATACGCAAGCACATTACAATCGAAGAGGGGTTAAGAAGATGATCGCGCCATTTAAATTATTTTTGACGATGATTCATTTGAAAAACATTAGTTTGATCACGGTTGCGAGTATGTTAATCCCCATGTGCGAAAGGTTATTTTGAAATATAATACAATACTATATCATAGTACAGCCCGATAAAGGCTACATTGGCTGAACGATTACTAAGACTTTTTTATATTCTAATTGCACTACATTGCAGCCTAAAAAACAAACCTACTGTTATTCATGATTTAAATAAATCATGCAGATATACCTTCATCAAATTTATGAATGTCTGTCCAACTCACGCCCCCAAGGAGTCTACTACAAAGTAAATACATTTGATGCTTTTCTAAAGCAATATTGCAATGGCAATGAGAAGAAAAAGAAGAAATTCAATGTTGGTGATACTGTTTGAATTAATAGAACCCACAATATTTGTGAAAAAGGGAAACATTTATGGAGCAAAGAACTTTTTAAAAGTATCGAAAATCCAGGACACCGAGCCCAACACATACCGAATGCGAGATACCAAAGATGACGAGATTCTCGGTGGTTTTTATGAATATGAACTGCAAAAAGTTAGAAACACTAGTGAAATTTATCAAATTGAAAAGATATTAAAGAGTCGTACTCGTAGGGGCAAGAGACAGTTGCTTGTTCGCTGCCTAGGATATAACTCAGATTTTGGTTCTTGGGTCAGAGCTGAAGATATTAACAATGCCCAATGATTTCTATGTGACTTTCATGTCCAATGTTTCCGATCCTCTCTACAATGACTTGAATAGAACTAGTGATTTTTGGACGAAACTGTCCCCCACCATCAAATTCGACGGAAAGTATGAAGTGGCTCTTGTCGACTGTATTCTCAAAAATACCTACGACATCCTGAGAAAAGATTTCAAATATAAAATAAAAATTCGACCCTATGATTGGCCACCACCACCATCCTCAAGTGATCAAGAACAAATTCAAAAAATCAATTGGATGAATTATCCATATGTTGAATTACCCTACGAGGAACTCACCTGTATGAATGATTTATGTCGTTCTATTAATAAAAGAATTTCCGCTCGTAAAGAAGGAGCTTTTCATTTCAACTATTTAAAGGAGGAGGGCAAGATCTACATTAGTTCACCAATTGCCAGCGAAAAGGTTATTCTCAATGATAATCTAAAGGATTTTCTTGGCTTTAAGCTCAATATAATCAATGGCAAAAGTGCCGGAAACACTAATTTCATTTTTGCTGACTACCCGCCTGCCTTCTCCACAGACACCTGTATATTTCTCTACGCTTCATTTGTGGAAACATCCCGGGTTGGTAATTCAAATGTTCCCCTCCTACGAGTTCTTGAACGAAAAACCAATCAAGAACATATTCACCACTACAATATAAAGCATCTTCAGTATATTCCCGTAAACACTTCCTATTTGGAACTCTGTCAGTTAACACTAAGAACCGAATTGGGTGATTCCATAGCAATTTCAAAAGGTTTGGCGGTGATTACACGCCATTTTCGACCCATCGTTCAAAAGCAAGATGTCTAATAAAAAAGTGGTATTCACTTGTCCTGATATTGACTGCTATGTTAATACTCTTGGGCCAAGACAACAGGGCAATGGAATGGACTACTACAAAGGACGCTCGTCAATGTCTGGCTATGGTCTTGACAGTTGGTTTGCTAAGCTGTTTCGCTCTTCACTACCACTGGCTAGAAAAAATCTTGTACCAGCTGCGACAGATTTTGCATCTTCTACACTATACGATTGGGGTTCTGGCAAGGATTTAAAAAAAGTGCTTCGGAAAATCTTAGGTCCAGTGCGCGTACCCTTGGCGAGAGATTAAAACAAAATGGTAAAGGCTTAAAAAGGTCGAGAAACAATGCATCACTCATCAGTCTCCACTCAGGTCGGAAACGAAAGACATCATCCCTCTTGTCAAAGAAAAGAAGGAAAAAGCCGCAACGTGCTGTAAACAGAAGAAGAAGTCCCAGGAAGAAAATTGTTAGATCGAAACTGGATTTCTTCTCCTAAGATGTCCTACCTACCGCAATAGGATTCTCAACCTTCAATCACCGCCTCATTGAATCTATTCAACGCTGAAAATGTTGATGTGAGTGTCAAGCATGGATACTATGAACAATTTTATCCTCAACAACCCCTCTCCGATAATCTTCACTTTAAAATGTATGCTACTGAAGTCCACCTCATTAAATTGTCGTCGGACATATTATAATTACCAATGAAAACTTGAATTATTGATAATTACACTCAGATTCGGGGCGATTAGACCCACAATGGAAATTGTATACTACATAATTTATTTCGTCAAATTAGTGTCTACATCAAAATTATACTATTGAGCCCTCTCCCCCATCGTCCCAACTATGAGACATATATTAACTTCATGTTGATGACACCCAAGTCATACAATTAATTAAGAGACACCTCCAAGGGATATGAATATATTACTAATACTGATAGTACAGATGCACTTAAAAATGCTACAACTAGTGACTTACATCTAGTTGGAAAAATATATCATGAAATATTTAATATACCCCAATGGCTGCCGCCCCATGTTAACGTGGATAGAAAACTAACGCTTGCACCCTCCAATTTCATATTGAGAAAGGAACTTGCTGTCAATCCTGATGAAAGTCTCTCCCTCACCTCGGCAAGACTTCATGTACGCAAACAACAGGTCATGAGTTCTGTTGCTTTGGCCGTGGAAAAACTGAGAGCCAATGGCAACAATATTAAACTACTTGTTCCTCATACAATCACCAATCAGCGTCATATTGCAATGGGCTCACGCACCTTCACAGATTTATCCTTTATCAATGTTGAAATTCTGTCAAAACTTGCTTTGGCATTTGTAAAAAGCGCCAGTGCAATAGGATTATGGACTGAATGCCCACATAAATTCGAGATGTTTGGACTTTCATCTCTTGTGTGAAAAGTAAACGGCATCCCACTCTAAAATCTATCTTTTGTTAAATCCTATAGAACATTGTACGAGTTGACCATGCAAACAATATATCATGACTCTCAACTATTTGAAAATGGTATAAACGAAGATATGTTTGATAAAACACATGGTATCATTGTACTGGATTTGTATGGTACACATGATATGAGTATAGTACGTACGGGGAGTGTGCGTTTAGAGTGTAAATTTGCCGACCCATTTGCTGAGAGTATTGCACTAATCTCACTAAATCAATATGAAACCTATTGGGAAATCACTCCCGAAGGCAGTGTTCCACTAGACCTAGCGCCATGAACACCAGTCAAATAATCAATGTATTTAATATGGACCCCTAAACGTCCCAGTACAAATTCTATTGTCTGCCCTCAGACTTTCTTTGAAAAATCCAAAGTGTCAACAATACCTTGATTATTGTTAATAGCAGTCCGTCGACTGTGTTGACGGGTCATTGGCTGTGCATCCTTCAAACAATGAAGACTATTAAATTTTTTGATCCTCCTGGTCTATCCTACACATTTTACACATCCCACATCAGCAACTATATTGAGAGCAGTGGGAAAACTATTATTCAAATCGGAAGAGGGTTCAGGATCTAACGACTAAAAGCTGCGGCTTCCATGCACTACTATATTTTGTGTTCCGATGTCGCGGCTATACTTACAAGCAGTTTCTCCACATTTATGTTGACAATCCACGTCTGAATGACTTTCAAGTGGAAAATATCCTCTCAGACCTATACAGTATTGATTTCAGTGCCCTCAGAGTAAAGTGCTTAAAAAATGTTTGTGAATTTGTTTATTAATAAAATGCGTATATATAAAACATTGTCTTTAAATATTCACTTTAGATTTCTTCTTCTTAGATGTATAGGCAACTGTCGTGAAACACTAATGCTTATAAATCATTTGGATTCAATGTATATTGATCTTGGTTGACTGCAAAGTCAGGGTCACATTTTCTACAGTACAATGTAACTTCACTCTTGTCATATCTCTTTGTATAGTCAATGAAACTATTTGCATTCATATTATGAAATTCACGAGTTTCAATCTGTCTATTTGAACCAATATCACATACAGTGTTTTCAAATGGTGAATCACATTCGGTAACTGCCAAATAAAAATCACATGGTTTATAGTCATAGTAGGTGGTGACATCACAACGATGACGTAGAAACCAAATTGTCTTGTTACCCCAATAGTTGAATCGTAGTCCAGACTCCTCTTCCCAGAATAATTTAAATTCACGACGATGCCAATCTCATAGAAATAAACTAAAATCACGTTTGATATTCTTTCCAATCATAGCGGGGTAAGTATTCTCCCACTGATCATTTTTATCATAGTGACAATTGGAGCACATGTGTCCTCTAGGATGAGAGTCACACACCTCCTCAAGACATGAATTACATCTTTTAATTTGTACTGCATAGCCTCTATGTAATTTAAAAGGATTACATAATTTACACTTTTCACTATAGTCATCTATAACTGTACAATTCTCACATTGAGTCCAACTGCCAAGAGTGTACATGCACAATGGACATATATAGAACATTTTTTGGTTTCCGATGTCAACTCACTCACAGCTAAAACGAAACTAATCGTCCTCGCTCCATAAATTCAATGAGAGGGACATGGGGGAGAGGAGTAGCTCTGTGACGTTACCTCTTTCGAATGACGGGGGAGCCATCTACATTGAATCCATTGGCAATATTTTCAAAAGTATATCCACAATATGATTCTGCTTTGTTCCAATTAATATATCAATAAATTGACTATAAGTATTTGAATCACATTTTAAAAGTTTCATACAATAGTCCAATGGGGGAGAATCACTCCTCATTATATTGTCAAGTGTTCCCTGACAAGAGAATATCCTGCGTTTAAGAGATAACTCGAGAAAATCATCATCCAAAATCAAATGTTTTTCCATAAACACTAGATTTGATCTAATTCTCTCTTTCTCAAATTTATTCATTTTTCAGTCCTTTCACTCCGACTGCTGACTCTAGACTGACCCTGAGTCGTTAGCCCTATAGCCTAACCAGAAAGTAAAGATAACATTTTCGATTTCGAAACAATTTTATTGAATAATTACAACAACAACATCAATAATACAGAGCATGTACAATTAACGATACTGTTTATTGTCTTCAATATGTTTCATCAATGCACTTAAAGCGCATTGAAGTCTATTCACATGTGCTATATCAGCTTTAGAGGCAAAACATAATTAATCTTCCATTTTAAATTTGCTCAAGGATATCACATATCTTGCATATACTGCATCCCATTCCAGACAAAGCCGTGATCTTTTCGTGATTTCCACCGCAATGCTTGGTGCTCTTGTATTATTATCATCAACTCCACTATCAACTTCTAATAGGGTAAACATTCCACTCGTCATCATAATCAACACAAATATATATCCAAATGAGTAAAGTCAAAATGTTCTTCTCACTCCTTTGAATTCTATTCACAGACTCATAAAACTCTAGCAAAAAATCCTTTCCTTATATTCCCTCCGATGCTGCTATGTAACACGCCCTCTTATTGGCTGAAAAGGGGGATGTAACCGACTCGCTGATTGGCTGAGAAGGAAACACGTGATCTAACTGTTTCCCGGAAACTCATAACATCTGCATCGAACAACAACAAGAAGGGAGTGACAAAATTCCTGTTTTTTCATTCTCACTGACAAAATCCATGAAAAACATCAAATAAATCGACCAACACACATAACCATCCATGAAAACAGACATAAATGTGAGAAAATTTCTGTTTTTTCATTCTCACTGAAAAAATCCATAAAACATCCATAATTTGATGTTGACATCCATGAAAAACATCAAATAAATCGACCAACACACATAACCATCCATGAAAACAGACATAAATGTGAGAAAATTCCTGGTTTTCCATGTGAGAAAATTCCTGTTTTTTCATTCTCAGTGAGAAAACCATAAACCACGTGGTGCGCGTTGGAGTAGCACCCCCTTTCTACTCCTAGGAACTTCTAAAAAATACTTTTGAATAAAAAAGCTCTCACTGATTGTGAAATAATCTTATAATACAAGCAGTCAAGAGAAAGTGAAATAAATGAAACGTTTCTAGTTAGAGGTCAATAATTTTGTCTGCTACAAGAGATCCAATAACATACCATAGTTCACTTGTATTACAAGAATGAAAATGTTTAAAACTGAACTAGAGAAAATAACAAGCATGATCTTTCCCCTCTAAAAAAATTGAAAAGTAGTTCAATAAGCATAGGGCAGTTACAACATCAATCTTAAGCGGGCATCGATAATACATTGTTTAATGCTAACAGGACACTATGCCACCCGCGAGCAGCGCCGCCACTAACGGAGATATATCAATGGTTTTTTTTTCTCTCCTAGTTTTGTATTCTAAATTGATTCCGGATGAGGACCCTTCGTCTGTAATGTCGTTACTTCTGAATATTTTTTTTTAATATCTACAATCTCCAAAAGGAAATGCCAAAACCTTATGGGAAAAATTTTGAATCGCTGATAAATTCTACTAATTAACAAATTACAATTGGTTCTTTTATTTTGACCAAAACATCAAAATGAAAACTTAACTACAGTAGTTTTATGTTTTTGGTAAAAATTTATTTTATGTAATGTTTCGTTCAATTTTTCAATTGTTTTTGTTTTCACAGGACACTGGGAAACACTGATGCACAAAATGATGCCGAATACTAGTACTAGCTAATTCCTAAGATGATGGTAGCAGTAGTATCTGCATCCTGGTAAAGAGCAAACATCGCTACAACTCAGAAAACGGTTGGTTAGAGAAACTCTGGTAACGAATATTTCCCAAGGAACACTATTTCTAATAGTAATTGTGTTAGTGTTTGAAAGTCTATATGAGAAAGGATTATCTGCAAGTAAATTTAGTCCACGAATTGACGTCCGACAGTTAGTATATACCATCCATAGAGAAACCAACATAGAGAAGCCAAATGTTTTGCTAAGCCTTATCTTAGTCGATTTCCAAAAAGCATTTGACTTGGTTGATCGCAAAACCATAATTTGTTTATTACTGGATGACTTTGAACTTGATCCTCTCTTAGAAGATATTGTTATATCGTTCCTCTCAAATAGATCACAAGTTGTAAAATATAAAAATATTTTATCTAATCCCCTCCATGCTTACTGTGGAATACCTGAAGGAGCTTTATTGGGACCACTCGTGTTTCTAGTTATGACTGATGAAATTGGCAAGGAGAAGGTGGAAATATGTGGATGACTTGTCGATCCTTGAAGTATGGCATAGGAATACTGAAAGTGACTCCCTCGAAATCCTAAGCCATGTTTTGGATGAAGCTAAGAATCTAATTATGAAAGTAAATTCCACTAAATCAAAAATAAATGACGATAAATTTTCATAGACCCTATCTTGCCCGAAATGCTAGTGAAACATGTTAAACTCCTTGGTGTCCCAATTTCTAATAATCTTAAGTAGGACATGCATGTTTCAAATATTGTTAAACAAGCAAATGTTTCACTATCCATGTTTAAACTGTTAAATAAATTTAATTACCCTAAGATGCACTCCCTCCGTGGTTACTTATCCTTTGTCAGGTCGTTATTGGAATATGCGTGTCCGGTCTGGCATACGCAACTTTCAGGTGAACATGGCGACAAAATTGAGTCGGTCCAAAAGCTTTGGCTAAGAATCATTTACAAAGAGAGCAAAATTCCATACACTTTCCTCCTTAAATCTGCACGTATTACCACATTAAAAGTAAGGATGAAACAAAATTGTTTGCGTTTTACTAAATCCACCATTTCTAATGCCCATACTGAGGGCATTTTCCTCAATTTTCACAACCCCATTGGACCCCGACTCCCCTTCTTAGCCTCCTTAGCTATCCTAACTTATTCTTCGATCCGTTGCAGGAAAGTTCCGAAAAAGTGTTTTCCCCTTTATTCTAGAGCACCTTGATAATTCCTGATATATATCCTGAATAAAAAATTAACTTTTCCGTTCCTTATTTTAGTTGATGGTTTACGGTTACAATAATTAGGCCCACTTTTATTTTGCCCATTTGCGATACTTATTTGAGCTCTATTTCTTTTCAACATAGTCGTTTGCACAATCCTTTCTTTAATTGTAAATATTTCATTTTGACTGTTTCATTTTTTTTTTTTTTTTTTTTTTTTTTTTTTTTTACATTATTTGACTTGGAATACGAATTCGGCAATTTTTTTCTTCTAGCCTGTGACAGTTGTTTGTAATAAAGTATTATCGTTTTAACCCCCTCTCTGTTTTCATTTTGCCATTAATCGCAGAAATTCCATTGTTTTTTTTTTTCATGCGTTAAAATTGTCTCGACCATTGTCATGCTTGATCGATGTTTCTTTTGCTTTAGTCCTGCTATATTAGTTTTTTTTTCTTAACGGACATATGAAGCGAATTTGGCTCTATTAGAGCTTGCGATAGCGTTTTAAAAATAAATCTTATGTTATCTGCTTTTGCTCTGCCAAGCTTTCTTTTCCTTGAGTTATCCTTCTGAGTTCGAGAAGAACGTTCGTTTAAGCAGGCAAGCTAGCAGGTAGCAGTTTCAAATTGAAATTAGACTGAAATCTAAAAGCAATTACGATATGCGATGATTCCCAAGCCCCATTACAAAAATATTTTCTTAAAACAAGAAACTTTTCTTACTTTGTGATTTTATCTGTGTTTATGGTTTTATTTATGTGATCGGGATTGAGGAAAAAGAGCGGTGTCCAACAAACCTTCTAGAAAATAATAGTTCTCTCATAGCTAAAGAAATTGGTGGTTCCCTTTTGCTCATTTCTTAGTAGTGCTATTAGGAAGTTTTAAAATGTTCCACTTCGTTGGAATCAGAATGACGCAAGGATTTTTAATCCTAGATCAGAATGACACAAGGTTCGATTGTGGAACCAAAATGGGACAGTTACCCCTTCAATACCCTGTCCCCGCTCCTGCCAAATCCATTTTTAAGAAGAGAGTTAGACATGTGGCACCTTGTTTAAATCGAAAACAAGGCAGATAGGCATTTTTTTTACAGTTTGACTTGAAGTTTATGGTGAAAGTACCCTGGGTCGATTGCACATGAGAATGGCCATTTTCAGAGGCCTATTCCCTTTTTCTGACCTCCAATCTGCTTGAAATTTGTTAGGCAAGTAGTTTTGGGCTGAGAGCACGAAGTGTCTTGAATTTTCAGAGGCATTCCCCGCGTCTGAGTCACCTATTTTCCACACTAAAGGGTCTGTATTCCCTTGAAGTTTGGTCAGAGGGTGCCTACGGCCAAAGAGGCGATAATCAAGAAATTTCGAACCGTCGAACTTCAGAGATCAGTAACTCATAGACTCAAACATTTCAACATTCATAGACGTCTTTAAGAGCACAAGGGGCGATTCTTAAGCAAGAACCATAATGCTTGTTCCTTCTCACGGCCCGATACAGTCATAATTTTCCGGCACAATCTATTTCTGTGCTCCATTGCAGGCCCGAGAGATCGTCTTAGCCTTACATCACTTACAAAACATTCTTAGCTCCTATATATTCACCAATCATCTCTCATCAACCCTACTCTCTCCGTACACTTATTTTCACAACTCACTCAATTCTTCACATTAACATACTATATGATCAACACCCTTATCCATGCCTCCACATATAAGGCAAAAGTAATGACCATCCTGCCGTAGACTCTTCCTTTCGGGAAATCCCCAAAGGGGATAGTGAAATCACTGAAAAGAACACAACTAATGAGCCAAAAGTAATGAAAGAGAGAGGGAAAAACAATTTTGGGGAAAAACGTGGCGTGGGAGGGGGCCTAGTTGCCCTCCAATTTTTGGTTAATTGAAAAGGGTATTAGAACTTTTCACTTCTGTTACAATGAACCCTCTCCCGACATTCTAGGCCCACTGGGTCTATACGATCACCACTGAGAAAACCAAAAACAAAACAAAAGTCAACTAAACAGGCATCCGTGATCTTTCTTCTGGCAAAAATTACAAAATTACACATTTTTGGAAATAGGAGTTTAAAACCTCTATAATAGGGTTCTTTTTAAGATGAATCTGACGGTGTGATCTTCATTAAAACTCTATGACTTCTAGAGGGTCTTTCCCCCTTTTTCTAAAATCAAATAAATTTTCTCAGGTTCTTAACGTTTGATGAGTAAGACTAAACTTAATGAATCTTATATATATTTGGAATCAGCATAATAAGCCAATTCTTTTTATATATCTATTGATATATCCAGTTTTTAGAGTTTCGGTTACTATTGAGTCGAGTCGCTCCTTACTTACAGTTCGTTACCACGAACTGTTTGATTCTAATGACCGAGCCTAACATAAAGATATCCATGGTTAGCTCTTTTTGCAACACCACAAACATTTATATTATTTTCTGTCATTGTGTATCTCTACATTTATCAAACAGTTCGTGGTAACGAACTGTAAGTAAGGAGCGACCCGGCTCAATGGTAACCAAAATTGTAGAAAAAGGAATTTTGATATCTAAAAATACATCAAAAGAATCAGATTTTAATGTTAATTTAAAATATGTAAGTTTTATCAAATTTAGTTCTACCTATCAAAAGTTACGCACCTAAGAAAATATGGCTGATTTTCGAAAAAAGTGGAAAAGACCCCCTAAAAGTTATACAACCCTAATGAAAATCACACCATCATATTCAGCGTATCAGAGAACCCTACTGCAGAGGTTTCAAGCTCATATCTACAAAAATGTGGAATTTTGCATTTTTTGCCAGAAGAAAGATCACGGATGCGTGTTTATTTGTTTGTTTTGTTGTTTTTTTTTCCAGAAAGGACCATATCAATTAAGCAGTTATATAATATTTCAGGAAGGCTCATTGAAGGAAAAACCTAAAGTACTACTTTCCTTTTTAAGTAACCAAAAAAATGGAGAGCAACTATATGTCTTTCCATATTCATTTTTCCCAAAGTCATCTGATCAAAATGCTGAGATAGTAATTTTGTTCAGCATGGTCGAAAATATAATAACTATGTCTTTTCGGATAACTTAATCCCCAAACGTCCCCGGGGGGAGGGCTGAAAGTTTTGAACTTTACCCAATGTTAACATATAGTATTGGTTATTGGGAAGTATACAGACGTTTTCAGAGGGATTTTTTCTGGTATTGGGGGGGGGGGAGTAGGTCGGGGGTTATGTGGGAGGATCTTAAAATGAAGTAAGTTTTCACGGGAGAAGGGACATTGCTATGAAGGGGGCGCCGGATTTCCCAGCATTATCAAACAGTTCGTGGTAACAAACTATAAGTAAGGAGCGACCCGGCTCAATGGTAACCGAAACTCTAGAAAGCGGGTTTTTGATAGCAATAGATACACCAAAAGCATCAGATTTAAATGCTGAATTCAAATATATAATTTTCATCAAATTTAGTCCCACCAATCAAATGTTAAGCGCCTGAGAAAATGTGACTGATTTTCGAAAAAAGGGGGAAAGATCCCTTAAAAGATACAGAACCTTGATGGAAATCACACCATCATATTCAGCGTATCAGAGAACCCTACTGTAGAGGTTTCAAGCTCCTATCTACAAAAATGTGGAATTTTGCAATTTTTGCCAGAAGAAAGATCACGGGTGCGTGTTTATTTGTTTTTTTATTTGTTTGTTTGTTTTTTTTCCAGGGGTGATCGTATCGACCCAGTGGTCCTAGAATATCGTGGGAGGGCTCATTCGAAGGGAAATTAAAAGTACTAGTGCCCTTTTTAAGTGACCAAAAAAAATGGAGGGCAACTAGGCCCCCTCCCACGCTCATTTTTTCCCAATTACCCAATCAAAATTTTGAGATAGCCATTTTGTTCAGCATGGTCTAAAATATGATAACTATGTCTTTTAGGAGGACTTAATCCCCAAAAGTCCCCGGGTGGAGGGCTGAAAGCTATGAACTTTACCCAATGTTAACATATGGTATTGGTTATTGGGAAGTATGCAGACGTTTTCAGGGGGATTTTTTCTGGTAGTGGGGGGGGAGTAGGTCAGGGGTTATGTGGGAGGATCTTAAAATGAAGTAAGTTTTCACGGGAGAAGGGACATTGCTATGAAGGGGGCGCCGGATTTCCCAGCATTATCAAACAGTTCGTGGTAACAAACTATAAGTAAGGAGCGACCCGGCTCAATGGTAACCGAAACTCTAGAAAACGGGTTTTTGATAGCAATAGATACATCAAAAGAATCAGATTTAAATGCTGAATTCAAATATATAATTTTCATCAAGTTTAGTCCTACCCATCAAAAGTTACGCGCCTGAGAAAATTTGGCTGATTTTCGAATAAAAGGGGGAAAGACCCCCTAAAAGCTATAGAACCTTAATGGAAATCACACCATCATATTCAGCGTATCAGAGAACCCTACTGTAGAGGTTTCAAGCTCCTATCTACAAAAATGTGGAATTTTGCAATTTTTGCACAAAGAAAGATCACAGATGCGTGTTTTTTTTTTTGTTTTTTTTTTTCCAGGGGTGATCGTATCGACCCAGTGGTCCTAGAATATCGTGGAAGGGCTCATTGAAATTGAAATTAAAAGTTCTAGTGCCCTTTTTAAGTGACTAAAAAAAGGAGGGCAACTAGGCCCCCTCCCACGCTCATTTTTTCCCAAAGTCACCCTATCAAAATTTTGAGATAACCATTTTGTTCAGCATGGTCGAAAATATGTTAAAAATGTCTTTTAGGATGACTTATTCCCCCAAAGTCCCCGGGGGGAGGGCTGATAGTTATGAACTTTACTCAATGTTAACATATAGTATTGGTTATTGGGAAGTATACAGACGTTTTCAGGGGGAATTTTTTCTAAAAGGTGGGGGGAGGGGGTGGTTCGCGGGTTATATAGGAGGATCTTTCCATGAAGAAAGTTTTCATGGGGGACGGGACATGGCTATGAATGGGGTACCAGATTTCCCAGTATTATTAAAGAAAGAGTTTAGAAATTAAATTAAAAAAAAAACAAGTTTTTCAACTGATCAACTGATTGTGATTAAGGAGCCATTTTAAAGAATTTGAAAAAATTCGAACTTTAGCTGAAAGAGCAAGGTATTGACTAGGGGGCGAACCCCCTAATATACGTGTTAAAAAATAAAAGTAAAATTAATATACAAATTTTGTTTTAATTATTCATGGACGGTGAGCCAAAATCAAAACCTGCATTAATTCAAAAACGTTCAAAAATTAAATAAAAAAAAACAAGTTTTTTTTACCTGAAAGTTAAGTGCGACATTCAAACTTAAAAAGAACAGAAATTAGTCCGTATATGAAAGGGTCTGTCCCCTTCCTCAACGCATCGCTCTTTACACTAAAGTTTTTCATTGTTTTAAAAAATAAAGTTGTGTGACAGAGTCAAGCTTTAGCGTAAAGAGTGAGGCGTTCAGGAGGGGACAACCCCTTTCATACACGGAATAATTTCTGTTCGTTTTAAGTTTTAATGTCGCTCCTTACTTTCAGTTAAAAAACTTGTTTTTTTTTATTTAATAGCATATAACATCAGGATGATCAGCTTCTACAAATTCAACTTATTTTGTTTCCGCTAGTTAACACAAATGTAACAGATAGTTTAATGCGTATAAACAGGTTCTAATACCCCACTGCTGTACATGACATAAGAAAAAAAAAAGACTATTCAAAATGGGGGAAAAAAGTACAGAGTAACAATTTGAACAAAGAGAAAAAACAAATCAAAGCAGATATTTCTATTATAGGCATATTTTATAATCCATATTAATCAAACAGTTCGTGGTAACGAACTGTAAGTAGGCTAAGGAGCGACCCGGCTCAATGGTAACCGAAACTGTAGAAAACGGAATTTTGATACCAATAGATACATCAAAAGCATCAGATTTTAATGCTGATTTCGAATATATGAGTTTCATCAAGTTTAGTCCTACCTATCAAAAGTTAAACTTTAAGTAATAAATATCAGCATATTACGCGCCTGAGAAAATTTGGCTGATTTTCGAAAAAAGGGGGCAAGACCCCCTAAAAGTTATAAAACCTTAATAAAAATCACACCATCATATTCAGCGTATCAGAGAACCCTGCTGCAGAGGTTTCAAGTTCCTATCTACAAAAATGTGGAATTTTACATTTTTTGCCAGAAGCAAGACCACGGATGCGTGTTTATCTGTTTTTTTTTCGTTTTTTTTCCCGGGGGGTGATCGTATCATCCAAGTGGTCCTAGAATATCGTGGGAGGACTCATTCGAACGGAAATTAAAAGTTCTAGCGCCCTTTTTAAGTGAAAAAAAAAATGGAGGGCAACTAGGCCCCCTCCCACGCTCATTTTTTTCACAAAGTCACCCGATCCAAATTTTGAGATAACCATTTTGTTCAGCATGGTCGAAAATATGACATCTATGTTTTTTAGGATGACTTAATCCCCCGAACTCCCCGGGGGGAGGGCTGAAAGTTATGAACTTCACCCAATGTTAACATTATAGTATTGGTTATTGGGAAGTATACAGACGTTTTCAGGGGGTATTTTTTCTGGTAGTGGGGGGGGGGGGGGGGGTCGGGGGTTATGTGGGAGGATCTTTCCAGGAAGGAAGTTTTCAAGGGGGAAGGGACATTGCTATGAAGGGGGCGCCGGATTTCCCGGCATTATTTAAAACAATATCAGAAATTATATATAAAAAAAACAAGTTTTTTAACTGAAAGTAAGGAGCAACATCAAAACTTAAAACGACAGAAAACATTACGTATATGATTGGGTTCACCCCCTAGTCAATACTTCGCTATTTAAGCCAAAGATTATTTAGTACTTTCATAAGAGCTATTTATTCTAATTAACGGCATTTGTGATTAAGGGGTCATTTTTAGAAAATTGGAACAAAATTCGAACTTCACTTAAAGAGCAAGGTATTGACTAGGTGGCGAACCCTCTAATGTATGTATTAAGAATATATGAATATAGAAGTTCGTTACGTAAGTTAATTCGTAAGTTACGTATATTTATTAATAATAAAAAAGTTCGTAAATAAAATTAAACAGGTTTCGAGAAAGCCATTTAAACAAATAATAGGAAAATTTTGTATATTCAAATTTTGTTTTAATTATTCATGTACGGCGAGCCAAAACCAAAACCTGCATTAATTCAAAAACGTTCAAAAATTAAATAAAAAAAACAAGTTTTTTTAACTGAAAGTAAGGAACGACGTTAAAACTTAAGATGAGCAAAAATTATTCCGTATATGAAAGGGGCTGTCCCCTCCTCAACGCCTCGCTCTTTACGCTAAAGTTTGACTTTCTTACAACTCTATTTTTTTTAAGCGATGAAAAACTTTTAAGTTTTAACGTCGTTCCTTACTTTCAGTTAAAAAAACTTGTTTTTTTATTATTTAATAATCTAGTAAAAAGAGATTCAATGGGCTTTCCTTTGCGTTATGAAAATGATGAATTAGCTTGTTTCATTCAAAACAAGGATATAGACAAGCTGCATCTTTATCTAGACAGAATTTGAATTAATATTACATTTATTCGTAAAGTAGTCATTATTTATTTCATGGTATTGTAATCTGATTTTTACAAAAGAAGACTGATAATATGGCAAATATACAAGAACTTATCCCTGTATAAATTTTCTGCAAAAGTTACATATAGACCCCGGCGCCGCGCCGGCGGATCGACCAAACACCGCCGACGAGAGGCCCGGTCGAACGCCCCCCACAGAGGCGGCGGCGTTCGGTCGACTTTAAATTATTTTTACGGCAATTCTTTATTGCGTCAACCGCAAAGTCGGAGATTTTCCTTCTCGTGTGGTTTAGTATTTCGATTTTCCTGATTAGAAATCAAGCAGAGCTTGCACTATCCCCGAATTTTCGGGTATTTACCCCAAAATCTATGCGTCACCCCCCAAAAAAATTTGGTTCCCCGAAAATCACGCAATCACGGTGCCACCCCTAGTGATTTATCACCAGTGACTTTCCGTGCCAAATATTACTTTGTATACCATAATTCTTCACTACTCTCTTGTTCATTAATTTTCGTCTCTTTTTTTACTACTACTACTACTACTAACAACTCATCGCAGCACCAAGCCACCTGAGGCCAACACAGCTACGCACGCTCCTCCTCCACCCCAATCTATTCAAAGCCTCCCTTTTTACACCCGCCCACGAAGTTCCCATTTCCTTTAAATCTTTCTTTGTGACGTCCTCCCACCCCAGACGGGGACGACCTGCTTTCCGTTTAGCCCTACATGGTTGGCCGAAAAGAGCAATCTTCGGTAATCTATCATCCTTCATCCGCACAACATGCCCTAACCACCTCAACCTTTCTTTCATTATAGACCTAGAAAGCGGTATTGAACCACATTTTTCGTATAGCCTATTGTTTGAAATACGGTCAGTCAGTCGGGTACCCAGAACAATCCTTAAGCAATTTCTCTGGAAAACATCTAGCACATCTTCATCCGCTTTTCGGAGCGTCCATGCTTCAGAGCCATATTTGACCACTGTCATCACTGTAGCTTCTAAGATTCTAATCTTGGTTTGCAGACTTATCTTCCTATTCTTCCAGACTTTTTTTAACTGTGAAAAAACACCCTGAGCCTTGGCTATTCTATTTTTAACATCTTCACTGCTCCCACCATCTTTACTAATAATACTACCAAGGTAAGTGAAGCTGCCCACCTTTTTTTTTTCAAGGAACAATAAGCTGTTTAACGTTATTTTGCGTGTTTTTTTTTTAACCATAGAGTGACCTTGTTAATTATTCAGTAAATTATTTTTCTAATGAAAGCTGAGACGGTATCCTATCAAAGTGGTATCCAGAGGGGGGGGGGGTAGGGAGGTATTATATTTAAATGATAATAGCTCGAAATTTTATTTATTGAAAGCAGGGATCCCAAAAAGTTTTTAATTTAAAGCAGAGACGACATCCTATCAAGGTGGTATCGAGAGGGGGGGGGGATTGAGCTATCATATTTAAATGATAATACCTCGATTTTTTTTAAAGAAGGGGTACCAACAAGTTATTTTTTTTATTTGAAGAAGAGACGGCATCTTATAAAGATGGTACCCAGAAGAGGGGAATAGGGAGTTATTATATTTAAGTGATAGTACCTTGATTTTTTTATTGAAAGCAGGGATGCCAAACAGTTGAAAAGTTGACAAAATTAACAAGATTTTTGTGAGTTATACTTGATACAGGACTTGCACGGTTTTATCGTCCAAAGGGAAAGGGACATATGTGACCAATCCGTTTTTTTTTTCCTATTGATGAAACGGGTTTACTTTGAAAAAATTCATTCATATGTACCAGGCCTATTCACAATAAAACGAATTGGTGTGACGAAAGGAATATAGACATACCCAACTAACGGTGCTCACGAGTGATAATGGCACCATTGGTCGATTACCCAATTTAAACTAATAGGCCTGGTCATAACAAAAGCTGTTAAGTTTGTAGGCTTCAGCAAGATTCTTGAATAGTCTTGTGACCTGAGAGTACCAGATGTTGCAATATCCTAACGTGTCTGCAGGAGTTTAGAAAATTCGATCACCCCATAAATACTACTACTACTAACAACTCTAACAACTCATCGCAGCACCAAGCCGCCTGAGGCCAACACAGCTACGCACGCTCCTCCTCCACCCCAGTCTATTCAAAATCTCTCTTTTCAAACCGGCCCACGAAGTTCCCATTTACTTTAAAAATTTCTTTATAAAATCATACCACCCCAGACGTGGACGACCTGCTTTCTGTTTAGCCCTAGACAGTAGATACGAAAGGACCATCTTCGGCAATCTGTCATCCTTCATCCACACAACATGCCCTAACCACCTCAACCTTTCTTTCATTATAGACCTAGAAAGCGGTATTGAACCACATTTTTCGTATAGCCTATTGTTTGAAATACGGTCAGTCAGCTGGGTACCCAGAACAATCCTTAAGCAATTTATCTGGAAAACATCTAGCAAATCTTCAACCGATTTTTGGAGCGCCCATGCTTCAGAGCCATATTGGACAACTGTCATCACTGTAGTTTCTAAGATTCTAATCTTGGTTTGCAGACGTTTCTTCCTATTCTTCCAGACTTTTTTTAACTGTAAAAAAACACCCTGAGCCTTGGCTATTCTATTTTTAACATCTTCATTGCTCCCACCATTACTAATAATACTACCAAGGTAAGTGAAGCTGCCCACCTGATCAATCTTTTCATTACCCAACGTCACCTTTTCATCCTCACTTATTCCTAGCCTTAGTGACTTGGTCTTCCTAACATTAATTTTCAAACCTATTCTAGCACCCTGAACTCGCAAAACCTCTAAAACTTCATTCATTTTGCTCACACTTTCATCTAGGATGCTTAAATCATCAGCATAATCCAAGTCCAGGAGACTTTTTCCTCCCCATTTGATTCCGTCGTCTCTCATTGCCTTTCCTGTGCTTTTTAAAACAAAGTCCATCAAAATAATCTATATAAAAGGAGATAGAACCCAACCCTGCTTAAGTCCTGATTTAATACAAAACCAGCTGCTAAACTCGTTTCCTACCTTTACCGTAGCAGTGTTATTCCCGTACATAGCACTAATCACTTTAATGTATTTGTCTGGTATACCATACAAGGATAAAACCTTTACTAAAGCTCCTCTATCAACAGAATCGAACGCTTGCTCATAATCTATAAAACTGAGGACCAAAGGTGTTTGAAAACTTAGGCACTTCTCAATTATTAACCTAAGAGTGAAAATTTGGTCAACACATCCTCTACCTTTTCTAAAACCGCACTGCTCTTCTCTTAAAACTTTGTCTACGGCATCTCTCAGTCTAAAAAGTATCATATTACTAAGCAATTTGCTACATACAGAGACCAGACTAATGTCTCGATAATTACAACACTCACTTTTATCACCTTTCTTATAAAGTGGCTCAATTAAGGTTTTCCTAAAATCATTTGGTACGTTCCTCTTTGCAAGGGCCGAAATTGAAGGCTACAATGGCGGGTTCTAACACCAAGGAAGCACCTTAATCTTATACTAACTTATCACCTTATATGTATGTAATGTTTGATTATTTTTTAATCCCTTTAGTACTGTCATTGATTCCTCCTCACAAAACAAATACACTTTCGTATCCAAGGCATGCCAAACTTGTTCCTTTTTCTCTGTATCTTTTCCTGCAACTCTATCTCGGTTAAGAAAATTCTCAATATGTTCGGCCCATCTCGCTTTAGCTTTTTCCTTATCGCTAATTGCCACCCCATTCCTATCTTTAACTGGGACAAGTCCGGATTAACTACTACCTCTCAATTTGTTAACGTGCCAGTACAATATTTTACTATTATGCCGTCTAGCTGCATCTTCTAAATCCTCGGCAATTTTATCCATGGCCTCCACTTCACACCTCCTTAGTTCATATTTCAATGCTTTCTCCACTTTCCTTACACTCCTTTTGTTTTCATGCGATCTATCACTCAGATAATTCTTGTACAAGTCCTTTCTCCTTTCTATTAAAGATAAAGCTTTTTCACTAATATTCTTAGCTTCAGTTCTAGCTTTCTTCCTTAATGCACCTTCAGCAACTTCACAAATTATTTTTCTAAAATTATTCCAACCATCGTCCACATTATCAAATTTTAAACTCTCAAGTTTAGTATTCAACTGTTCCTGGATAGTTTCTCTCAAATTCTCATCCTGGAGTCTACTAACATCATAACTTCCCGGGAGGTAATTACCCTTCCGATATTTCAGCTTTAAATTAACCCTTGACACTACTAGATGGTGATATTTACTTTTAACATCAATAACAGCACTCCTATGTACCCTAGTATCTTGTATTGATCCTGCCAGTCTTCGGTTTACTATAACATATTCAACATCTTCCTGGAGCTACTTCAGTCTGCGTATTATTTCATTTAATTACACTTAAAACGGATGAGCTTTTCATTTTTTACCTAAGAAAATAGCTGGTACTTAATTTTTCTTCATAGGGAATAAACTATTAAGTGTTTTTTGTGTCATTGTAATTAAAGCGTTCTCATGTGAAGTGTTCATCATGTATTTTTCAATTTGATAAATTTAATCCTTTTAGATACAGTTTATAATTTGACTGATATTAGGTATTTATCAGTTTTTAATTTGGAATGAATCCCCAAAAGAAAAAATGAATAATATCCAAAAGAGCAGCCAAAAGCGATGAAAAAGCAGCAGTTCAGCCTTAGCCTACATGACATATATTCTATAAAGAAGCCAAAAAAAACTTTAAATGCATTTTTTTTTAATTGTAATTAAAAACCAGTTTTTAATACAAGAAGGCTTCTTAGGAATCCAAAAGAGCAAAAAAAAAAGCAAAAAGTCGCCCATTTCAACTGTTTTAAATGTGACAAAACAGATATAGGCAAAGGGCATTATGAAAAAATTAAGCTTCTAAGTTCAAAGTTATATTCAAAGTTTTTTACCCAGATAACTGACGAATTTTGTGATACGGTATTTGAAGTTTTGTATACAGTAATGCTCGATGAAAAAAACTACTAATTTTGATACTTATTTATGTTAAGAATATATAGCTAATAGATACTTCAACTACTCGTATTATGCAAGGGTTCTGAAACACCAGAGCCATTTCGTTTCTACCAGATTTCTATTTCTCTTAATGACTAACGAAGAAGACCTGTTTCCAGCCAGCGACTTGTGAATTTTTGTACTCATGAATAGGCTCGAATCTGTTGTAAATTGAAGATGTGATTTGAGAAAGACTGATGAAAACATTATTGTTGGCGGACAACATTGATCGCGCCGGCGGCGCGCCGCCGACATCTTACCGGTGGCGCGGCGCGGCGCGCTGTTTTTGGCCCCGCCGCCGCCGGTCTTCCTTCATCGGCGCGGCGCCGGGGTCTAGTTACATATAAGGGTTTTAAGCTTGTTGACTGCAAATCTGGGGCCAATATTATAATATAGAAGTCTAAAATGCTTCCTCGGCTACTTTTATAACAACTACTTCCTCCAAGTCTGACTTACTGAAAGCCAAACAGATTGCTTAAAAGATTATCACTGAGCGTTTAAAAGTTCATTTATTTTCAATTTTTTACATGTCTGAATGAAATGAAATTAAAAGAAAAATATCTACAAAAAAAATGCAATTTTAAACTTGTAAAATTCAACTAGAGTCACAAATGCATTTATTTTAATAAACTTTGTCTTCTCCCCTGTTAAGTTGATTAGCATTTATTATTATTTTATTTTTTTTTTTGGAAAAGGACACTTCAAAATCTTTCATTTTCAGTGAAGCAACAATGACACTCTCTCCTTGAGGGGAGTGATAACCCAACTCTGATTTACGATAATTTGTGTGTGTTTCAAGTCTAACTTTATGATTACTTTTTATTTTTGATTTATTTATTCACTTAGTAATTTACGTTTGTTTTAAATTTGAATTATTCGGTTATTATTCTAGATTCGAGTTTTAATATAAAACCTTGTCTTTTCAGAGTTCATCAGTCTTATTTCAGAGTTCAGAGCAAACACATCTAAAATCTAAAGCGGATAACTTATGAACATTATTAAATCAGTGAATTTCGTAACAACAATTGGCTTGGGATTATAGTGGCGTATAATCCTGTTCTATGTGTATTAATTAATTTGTTGGGGATAGACTTTTGGCGAGAAGTAGGATTTGAAATTGGATAATTACTGATTGGATAGTTCACTAACGCTGGTCGGAAGAACGTCAAATTTGAATTTCTCAAACACTGCATTTCCTGAAAGCGGGCCCCGAGTGATAGTTGGTTCTATTACCATACAGGGGCCATTGCGAGTAAGTATCACTCCATGTTTTTTTGAAAATTTTTGAAGGCATAGTGTCAATATAGTTGAGAATTATGGCACTCACTAAACAACATTTTGATGACCGAATGGACGAAGTCCTGCAGAAAATCACAAAGCTTCAGCAGGAAAATAAACTTCTACGGTCAGAAAACAGGTCGCTCAGATCCGAGCTTTTAAGAGTTAAATCGACCGCTCTTCGGTCAGAACTATACTCGAGAAGAAACAATCTTGTTATTCACGGTCTAGAATTTTCAGATGGCGAAGATCTCCGTCAGAAAGTAGTTGGTTTCTTCGAATCAAAACTCGTAATAGCTACCGCGAATGAGATACGGATGAATGTGGTATACAGAATTTCGAAGAAACCGTCAAATGCCGAGTCGTCTGGCTCTAGCGGTCCAACACTGAGAAACAGCGCGGAACGAAAAAATTCCGCTGATCCGATTTTCGCTAGCCTTGAAAATTTTTATCGGTCAGAAATAATGAAAGAGTGTGGTAAACTGAAAAAACCGGTTTTAGCGTATCTGTTGAATTGCCAGCTGATCTCGGGAAACGACGCAAAGAACTTTTATCACTTGGTTATAAGCTACGAAATTCAAAAGTAGCGAGTGAAAAATAGCGGAAACACGTCTGATCCAAAAAGGGATCAAACTTTGGTTAGAAACCAAAAAATCAAAGACGGCTCAGTGGATGAAGTTTCCAGACAAATGCTACGATCCGCTCAAGCTCCCCCGCGCTAGCTCGGACGATGCGAATGATTCTAATTCGGATGCCTAGAATTTTTTTTTTTTTTTTTAATATTTTATTAATATTTTGTGAGGTTTGTGGGGCAGCTATAATACTGAAGTAATTAGGAGTGAATATTGGTAAAATTAAAGTAGTAGAATTGATGAATAATTTAAATTTAAAAAGTATTATAACTGCGCCATGAGAGAGTGTTTATGTGTAATTTGCCGCTTGCATATTCTTGATTTCTGTTTATACAATGAGATGTTTTTCCTTTTCGTGTGTTCTTGCTTTGTTTTTCTTTTCCAGAGTTATAAGAAAAGTTCGGGTTTACAAACTTCAGAGTGGTCTACTGCTCTTCTCAAAGGTACAGCCATTGCTTCTCTTCAGTATGTTGGTAAGTAATGAATTCCTGTTCTAATCCTCCCGGGGGTACCTCCTCGTCAACAAGCCAAAGTAATACTAGATTAGTAGAGCTTGAAGAAAATTTTTTGGATTTAGAAAATATTTTTGATTTAGAAATTAATAATGAATCAGATACCCCGTTATTTGATAAAAGTAAATTTCCTAGAAGCCGTTATGAAGAAGTGTGTAATTTCAGTCTGGGACGCTCTGACTCTCAGTTCACTGTTCTTCAACTGAACTGTCAAGGGTTATGCTCATTGTTCGCGGATCTAACGACTCTTTGTCAACAGTTGCAGCCAGATGTAGTCGGACTTTGCGAAACTTTTTTAACAAGACAAACAGATACCCTTCTGGAAATACCTGGATATACTTCCCATTTTTTTGCACAGAACAGCATTGAAGAGAGGAGGTTTAGCTATTTACACAAGGCAAGAGTACTCGGTATGCGTTAACAAAGAATTAACCCGGAATATAGAAGGAATTTATGAATCAATTTTCCTGGAAATATGTTTACCTTCAAAGAAGAAACTAACAGTTGGAGAAGAATACTGCCCACCGGCAGGATCTGTTTCTTCAGTCTTGGAAAATTTAAGCCAAATATTAGATCATCTTGAGAAACAAGAGAAATGAAGCTATTCTAATGGGGGACTTCAACATCAATCTTATTCTTCCTCTATCTTCCGGTGCGACAGATCTGCTTAGTATAATGTCTGCTTCGAATATGTACCCCTCGACGACGATTCCAACCCGAGTAACTGCCACTTCCCACTCACTGATTGACAACATTTTTTCGACTCTGCCTCCGTTCTGCTATCCGACTCAGCCACCGTTCTGCTATCCGACACTTCAGATCACTTCCCTCTGCTTACAAATTTCAACATACAGCATAAATATCCAAAGCCTAATGCTTTAATTAAGCAGGGGTTCACTACCTGGAAACTGAATGACGAGAATTTGAAAACTCTTAATCAAATTCTGGAGAGCACATCCTGGGAAAGTGTTATGAATACAGATGATGCTAATTCAGGTTTGAGGAATTTCATAACATTTTCATGAGAATATATACGGGTTGCTGTTGTGAAAAGCGTTCAAGGAAGACGGGATGGAAAAATCAACCTATAAGCCCTTGGATTAGTCATGGACTGCTCCAGTGTATTAACAAGAAAAATAAACTGAGGATGGATTACAAAAATGACTCATGTATTGCACCGCTGGGGAAGTATGAAAAATATAAAAAATGTGTTCTATCAGCTTTACGTAAAGCTAAACGAGATTATTTTAGTGGGAACATAGCTGAAAGTGGCAAAATTCTAGGAAAATATGGAAGTTTCTTAACTCTATACTGCGTTACTGTAACCCCCCGCCCGAGTTTCCATCTAATTTATCTGTAAGGGGAGGGACCGTAACAAGAGCAGATAACGTTGCAAATGCACTGGGAACATTTTTTGCAGAAGTGGGCAGAAAAACAGCAGATTCTGTTGGGAATTCTGCAAAGAGTTTTAAAGATTACCTTGGTCCGGCATGCACTAAGTCCATGGCAATAGCACCTGTCTCTCCATCTGAAATTCTGCTAATTGTACTAAATCTAAGAGGCAATTCGGCTTCTGGGTTTAACCGAGTACATACCAAAGTGTTAAAAGCAGTTGCCCCTTCAATCATAGAGCCCCTTACTTACCTCATAAATTTGTCTCTGCACAAGGGCACTTTCCCAGAACTGCTAAAGAAAGCTAGAATAATTCCACTGCACAAAGGGGGTTCTCGAGTTGACCCGGCTAATTACAGACCTATTTCTATTCTCTCAGTTTTTTCAAAAGTTATTGAAAAACCTATGCAACAGCAGCTACTCCAGTTTCTGGAGAAGAAAGGGTTACATACTAATGGCCAATTTGGATTCAGACCAGGGCACTCCACACAGGATTCAATAACGGCGTTAAGTTTATGGATGAACAAAGCTTTGGATTCTGGTCTACTACCTACAGTGGTTCTGCTTGACATCAGGAAAGCATTTGATAGCATGTACCATTCAATTCTCCTCGGGAAACTGGAACATATAGGAATAAAAGGTGAAATTCTGGATTGACTCAGGTCATATCTGAGGGACTATAGCACTTATTTGGGATAAGATCCTTGAAACGATTTGCTCTTTAACTGTGGTGTCCCCCAGGGCTAAATATAAGCACGAGTACTTTTCCTGATTCATGTCAACGATCTGAGTTGAGTCCTGAACCCGACACAAACAAATCTTCGCTGCTGTAACTTGTGCCAGGATGAAAACTCCCTCCAGTCCAAAGGTGAAGACGATGAGCTTGTGGCTTTTGCCGATGACACCACACTTGGTTGCTGTAAAACAGATAAGACAACACTCAAGTCTAAACTGACGGAGGTTCTGGAGGGGATGTATCTCTGGATGGATGCTAACCGACTTGTTATTAATGTTGAGAAATCTTGCGTTCTATTTTTTTCCCGGGGTGGAAGTGTCCATCCGGAGATATGTGGTATAGGGATATCCAGAGGTGTGATTAGTCGGCCAGAAAAGTATTTTGCAAATACCTAGGAATCATCCTTAATGAGAATCTATATTCATGCATCATATTCAAGAAGCAGAGTTGAAGCTATTCCGGAATTTTGGCATGATAAAAAAACTGAAAAGGGTTTTGCTGCAGAAAATGCTGGTCTTCCTGTAAAATGTTCATTTAAAACCCCATTTACAGTATTTTGCAATGATTTGGCAATCAACTTTTCAATCCCAACTGCGAAAACTGAATTCGATTCATCAACGATGCCTAATATTAATTGGAAAAAATGAAGAGTACTTGTCATCAGGGTCCCTGCATCAATTATCATGCTTGACCTTTGTGTTCAAGTTTTTAGCTGGAGAGCTGCCATCTGCGTTTAAAAGATTATTTCGACCTATTTCAGACCAGCATAATTTGCATACCCGATCATCATCAAACCTGCAAATACCCCTCACCCCGACCGTGCGATCAGATTTCGCTCCTAACGTAGCTTGTGCAAAGATATGGAACCTGATCCCAGAAGAGCTGAGAGGTAGGAGCTCCCTCGTATCATTTAAAAAAAGAGTAAAAAATCATTTAATATCATTAAAAATAAATAGTTAATAAAAAAAAAAAAAAAAAAAAAAATAAAAAAGAATTAAATGTAAGTAGTAAATTTAAATTACAAATGTATGATTTTTAAATATGACGGGGTCGTTTCCCCTGAGGGTAAGGAACGGGAAGGTAATAGTTTTAGTTATTTGGTAAATGAGGGGTATGGTTGTGTCTGAGATTCGGAGCGGTGACCATTCTGCGTATTATGTTAAATTGTAATGATTTTGGTTCTCTGCGTCCAGGAATGGACTGAGTATTTTGATTATGTGTGATTTATTATTTTTATTTGTTAATAAACCCATTGAACTTGAACTTCTTTAAACGCTTAAAAAAAAATCTTCTTAACTTATTGTCGAGAAAATCTGACTTTAAAATGAAAATAATTTGGGAGTCATCTATTATAGCCTGTAAAGAAATTAACAAATTTGACTTTTCTGTGCTGCAAAATATTTAGATTTTCCACTTGTTATCTGCTTACAAAACTTCTATTGTTATACGAAAACAAATACGTACATTCCGTGGAAAATCTTAGCAACTATATTCACAGTAAAATATTTTATTTGCCAAATGTGTCACAACAATACACCGGATCATCTGAACGCCAACACATAGGCCTATAGCATTTTGACGCTGTGTTTTTCCTTTGAATACGTTGTCAGCAATATAATGTAATTTATCTGTGGAAAATTGTTTATTTCTTGTTAAAATTAAATAAAACAAAACAAGTTTTTTTAACTGAAGGTAAGGGGCGACATTAAAACTTAAAACGAACAGAAATTATTCCGTATATGAAAGGGACTGTCGCCTCCTCAACGCCTCGCTCTTTACGCTAAAGTTTTTTTTTATTGTTTTAAAAAATAAATTTTTAAGACAGAGTCAAAATATAGCGTAAAGAGCGAGACGTTGAGGAGAGAACAGCCCCTTTCATATACGGAATAATTTATGTTCGTTTTAAGTTTTAATGTCGCTCCTTACATTCAGTTTAAAAAACTTGTTTTTTTTTTATTTAATTTTTGAACGTTTTTGAATAAATGCAGGTTTTGATCTTGGCTTACCGTACATCATGGGCGCCCATAAGCTGAATTCCAGGGGGGGGCAAACCTTGTCTAATTGGCACTTTTAATGCTATATAAGAGAAATCTCAGAACAAAAATATAAAAATAAGGCAGCATCATTCAGCCAGGGGGCGGGAGCCCCCCCCTGCCCCCCCCATATGGGCGCCCATGCCGTACATGAATAATTAAAACAAAATTTTCATAATTATTTACGTTTATTTAGTTAAATGGCTTTCTCAAAACTTGTTTAATTTTATTTACGAACGTTTTTATTAGTAATAAATATACGTAACTTACGAATTAACTTACGTAACGAAATTCTATATTCATATATTTTTAATAAGTTTATCAGGGGGTTCGCCCCCTAGTCAATACCTTGCTCTTTAAGCGAAAGTTCGAATTGTGTTCCAATTCTTTAAAAATGACCGCTTAATCCCAAAGGCCGATAATTAGAATAAATAGCTCTTATGAAAATACTAAAAAATCTTTGGCTTAAAGAGCGAGGCATTGATTACGGGGTGAACCCAATTATATATGTAATATTTTGTGTTCGTTTAAAGTTTCGATGTTGCTGCTGTTGCAGTTGAAATACTTGTTTTTTTATATTAAATTTCTGATCTTTTTTTAAATAATGCTGGGAAGTCCGGCGTCCCCTTCATAGCAATGTCCCTTCCCCCATGAAAACTTCCTTCACGGAAAGATCCTCCCACATAGCCCCCGACCCACCCACCCCCCTCCACTACCAGGAAAAATTTCCCCTGAAAAACTCTGTATACTTCCAAATAACCAATACTATATGTTAACATTGGGTAAAGTTCATAACTTTCAGCCCTCCCCCCGGGAATTTCGGGGGATTAAGTAATCCTAAAAGATATACTTATAATATTTTCGCACATGCTGAACAAAATGGCTATCTCAAATTTTGATCAGGTGACTTTGGGGAAAAAATGAGCGTGGGAGGGGGCCTAGTTGCCCTCCATTTTTTTTGGTCACTTAAAAAGGGCACAAGAACTTTCAATTTCTATTCCAATGAGCCCTCCCACGATATTCTAGGACAACTGGATCGATACGATCACTCCTGGGGAAAAAAACAACAAACCAACAAACAAACAAATAAACACGCATCCGTGATTTTTCTTGTGGCAAAAAATGCAAAATTCCACATTTTTGTAGATAGGAGCTTGAAACCTCTACAGTAGAGTTCTCTGATACGCGGAATATTATGGTGGGATTTTCATTAAGGTTCTATAACTTTTAGGGGGTCTTTCCTTCCTTTTTTCGAAAATCAGTCAAATTTTCTCAGGCGCCTAACTTTTGATGGGTAGGATTAAACTTGATGAAACTTATATATTTGAAATCAGCATTAAAATCTGATTCTTTTGATGTATCTATTTGTATCAAAATACCGTTTTCTAGAATTTCGGTTACCATTGAGCCGGGTCGCTCCTTACTTACAGTTCGTTACCACGAACTGTTTGATGCTTCATAAAAATACTAGGTCTGCCTTGGCTTCAAAAGTGGCAAAGGAGACAAAAGCACCAACAAAAATATTTAGCCTCGAACCGGTAACTAACCCACTAAGGTCTATCATCAATTTCTGTTAATAAAGCATTGTTGCCTAGGTCTCAAAAGACCTGCTAAATTTCTTCCATAGGCATAGGTTTACTTACTCTACAAACCAAGGAATCAGTTTCTATTTCAGTGATCCATCTAATTGGTTTAACAGGTGATCATTATCACCTGTCAATTTCAAACTACAAACATAATTTGAAGGCAAAGTTATCTACTGTTTTTTATTTCACTATTATTCTTTTGAAGGAGCCTAAGCTTTTATAGAAGTTATGCAGACAAAGCTAGGAAGGTTTTACAAATTACCCATAAAAAAATACATAGGTTCATTCAAAAGCATCTGGTTATATCAAAGTGTTTGATTAGGGTAGGTGGTCTAACGATTATGAAAATACACAAATCTCATAATTCTCATGTAGTTCTAAAAACAAAGCATTAATATCAGGGCTGTGATCATTGGACATATTTGTTGGGGTATTTACTTCCCTATCCCCTTATGTATAGATAAGGAACAAGGAGGATCGAAAATCGTCATGTTATAAAGTACAAGAAAAGTTGGCAAGCTACATCGATTTTTCCCTCAAGCATAGAGGCAGAGACCAAATAAAACAAAAGATTTTCTGTAATTTGAAAGCTTAATTGGAGTCACAGGTTCACTGATGCAGGCTACATACCACAGTTTATATAATTATATAATTATCTATAAACTGTGCTACATACACAGGTGAGAATTTAAAGGGTAGTTTCCTGTATAAGTTTGAACCTAAAAACCAGTTTTTTACCCAATTCTGCTCTGATAGGAAAATTGTTAATATCAGCCCTTCCACAGCTTTAGGGATCATAGCTTCATACATTGTAACTGCACACAATTACAAGTTATCTCATTGATAAGTCATAGGCAGCGCAATAGCGCTGCCTAAGTAAAGAACGATGCTGGCACAATGTATTATTTTTTTTTTTTTTTTTTTTTTTTTTGGGTTTAGTTCAGGACACTTGGTATCGAAGGAGTTGGCGTAGAAACATCGAAAAGGGCTCATTTGATTGGAAATTGGAGTGACTTGTGCCCTTTTTAATAGTCTAAAGTGATTGGAAGGCAACTATCCCCCTCCCACACCCACCATTTCCCCAAACCCATCCAATCAAAATTTTAATATAGCCATTTTGTTCAATGTAGTTAAAAGATCTAGAAATTATGTCTTTGAGGATGACACTCCCCCCAGAGTCCTCAAGGCAAGGGTTGTAATTTATGCCCTGGGGACATATAAGGTTTTTTATTGAAAGAGTTGTCGTAGACACTTCAAAAAGGGCTAATTCAATTGGAAATTCAAAGGGCTATTGCCCTTTTTAATAGTTGAAAGTCATTGAAGGGCAACTAACCCCCCTCTCACGCCCAACATTTCCCAAAACACATCCAATAAAAGTTTTGAGATAGCCATTTTGTTTAAAATAGTTGAAAGTTCTGGAAATTAGGTCATTGAAGATGACAAACCCTCCAAAACCCTCAGGGCGAGGATTGTGAGTTATGCCCTGGGGTCACATAAGGTTTTTCTAGAAAGCAATGTCGTATAAACTTCAAAAAGGGCTTCTTCCATTGGAAATTGAAAGGACTAAGTCCCTTTTTAATAGTTTCAAGTGACTGGAGGACGACTAGCCCCCCTCTCACCCCAACCATCTACCCAAAAACATTCAATCAAAGTTTTTAGATATCCATTTTGTTCAACGCAGTCGAAAGTTTTAGAGACTAGGTCTTTGAGGATGTTAACCCCTTCAGAGCCCTAAGGGCAAGGGTTGTAAGTTATGCCCTGGTGAAACAAGAGATTTTTATAGAAAGCGTTATCGTAGAAATTCAAAAAAGGTTCATTTGATTGGAAATTGAAAGGGCTAGGGCCCTTTTTAATAGTCGAAAGTGATTGGAGGGCAGCTAACTCCCCTCTCACGCCCACCATTGCGCCAAAAAAAATCCAACCAAAATTTTGAGATAGCCATTTTAATTAACGTAGTTTAAAGTTCTCGAAATTAGGTCTTTGAGGATGACAAACCCCCACACCCCTCAGGGCAAGGGTTTTAAGTTATGCCCTTGGAGCATATAAGGTTCTTATAGATAGCGTTGTCGCAGAAACTTCAAAAGGGACTCATCCAATTGGAAATTGAAAGGGTCAGTGCCCTTTTTAATAGTCGAAAGTGATTGGAGGGCAACTAACACCCCTCTTAAGCCCACCATTTCTCCAACACACATGCAATCAAAATTTTGAGATATCTATTTTGTTCAATATAGTTGAAAGTTTTGGAATTAGGTCTTTCAGGATGATACCCCCCCCCTCAAACCCCTAAGGACAAGGGTTGTAAGTTATGCCCTTGGGGTATATAAGGATTTTTACAGAAAGCGTTGTCGTAGAAACTTAAAAAACGGCTCATTTGATTGGAAATTGAAAGGGCTAGTGCTCTTTTTAATAGTAGAAATTGATTGGAGGGCAAATAACCCCCCTCTCACGCCCACCGTTTCCCCAAACACATCCAATCAAAATTTTGAGATAGCCATTTTTGTCAACTTAGTTGAGAGTTAAAGAAATTAGGTCTTTAAGGATGACAGTCACACCCTTCCACCCCTCCGGGTAAGGGTTGTAAATTATGCCCTGAGGACATATAAAGTTGTTTTTTTTTACAGAAAGCGGTGTTGTAGATGCTTAAAAAAGGGCTCATTCGATTGGAAATTGAGAAAGCTAGTGCTCTTTTTAATAGTCGAAAGTGATTGAAGGACAACAAACCCCCTTCTCACGCCCACCATTTCCTCAAACACATCCAATCAAAATTTTTTAAACAACCATTTTGTTCAACGTAGTTTAAAGTTCTGAAAATTATTTCTTTGAGGATGATACCCCCACCCCCACAACCTTCAGCGCAAGGGTTGTAAGTTAAGCCCTGGGAGCATATAATGTTTGTATAGACAGCGTTGTCGTAGAAACTTCAAAAAGGGCTCCTTCGATGGGATATTGAGAGGACTAGTGTTCTTTTTAATAGTCGAAACTAACTAGAGGACAACTTACCCCCTCCTCGCGCCCACCCTTTTTCAGAATTCTTTCAAGTCGAAATTTTAGACACCCGTTTTATCCAACATAGTTCAACGGTCCAGAAATTTTGTCTTTGAGGATGACAAGACCCCCACAGCCCCCGGGGCAAAGGCTGTAAGTTATGCCTTGGGAGCACTTTTCTATAAGGTTTTTATAGAAAGCACTGTCGTAGAAACTTCAAAAAGGGCTCATTCAATTGGGAATTGAAAGGGCTAGTGCCCTTATTAATAGTCAAAAGCAATTGGAGGGTGAATGCCTCTTCCCCCCACGCCCATCATTTCCCCAAACACTTCCGATCAACATTTTGATATAGCCATTTTGTTGAACGTAGTTGAAGGGTCCAGAAATTATTTTTCTGAGTATTAAGCCCCCCCCCCCACAGCCCTCAGGGCTAAGATTGTAAGTTATATCGTGGGGCCACATAATGTTTTTATAGAAAGCGTAGTCGTAAAAAACTTCAAAAAGGGGTCACTGGATTGGAAATTGAGAGGGATATTGTCCTTTTTAATAGTCGAAAGTAATCGGAGGGAGAGTCACCCCCACCCTATGCCCATCATTTTCCCAAACAATTCCGATCAACATTTTTATATGGCCATATTGTTCAACATAGTTGAAAGGTCTGGAAATTATATCTTTGAGGATGACAACCCTCCTCCCTTAGCATCCATGACAATGGTCGTACTCTATACCCTTGGGGCAAATAAGGTTTTTATAAAAAGTGTTGTCGTATAAGCTTCAAAAAGGGCTCAATCGATTGGACATTGCGATGACTATTGGCTTTCTTATTAGTAGAAAGTGACCAGAGGGCAAATGCACCCCCCATGCCCATTATTTCCCTAAACACTTACAATAAAAATTTTGAGATAGCCATTTTGTTCAGCGTATCAGAAAGGTCTGGAAATTATGTTTTTGAGGATAAAAAATCCCCCCAGCCCTCAGGGCAAGGGTTGTAAGTTATGCCCTGGGGACATATAAGGTGTTTATAGAAAGTGTGGTCATATAAACTTCGGAGGGCAGCTACCCTCTCCCCCCCCCCCCACAAACACGTCGTATTGTCCCAAAATGCATCTAATAGAAATTTGCAGATTCTATTCAAAATAGTCTAAATTGCATAAAGCAAGGCTTTTGGGATTGAAACCAACCCCAGAGGGTTGTCAGTTATGCACAGGGGATATTTAAGGTTTTTATGGAAGGGATGGTTGTTTAACTTTAGAAGAGGCTCAGTCTTTCTCCCTGAAAAAGACTATGTCAATATAAAACGAAAAGAAATTAATTTAAAAACAACTTTTTCCACAAAAGAAGTTTTCAAAAAAGTAAAGAACTCCATTAAACCAAAAATGAACAAAAATTAAACAACCATCTCTTCCATGAGAACCTAAAACGCCCCAGGGGCATAACTTTCAACCATAGTCCCCAGGCTCTGGTCGTTTGTATCAACCCCAAAAGCGTTTTACATGATCTTTGGACAATAGTGAATGAAAGGACTGTCTCAAAATTTCTATTGGATACATCTCGGGAAAACGTGACGTGTGTGTGCGAGGGGGGGGGGGGGTTAGCTAGACTCTGATCACTTTCTCTTAAAAATAGCACTAGAACTTCTGATTACCAATCAAATGAGTTCCCTCTAAAGTATATACGACCATCTTTTCTATAAAAAACCTTATGTGCCCGCAAGGCATAACTTACAACCTTCCTTAAAACATAATTTCCAGACCCCTCCACTATGACAAATAAAATTGCTATCTCCAAATTTTGATTGAATGTCAGTAGAGGGGGGGGGGATCGGCATACTGACGGGAGTCCATATATGGGCATTGACCTACTAATGGGAGTGACGCAACACGCTCAGTAAATACAACCGGTACAAGATCACGTTCCTCTTTCTAGGCCAATCAGAGTTGCATTACTAACGGGAATTACATCAGAGCAGACTTCGGAGAATTTCAACATTTGTTTGTGCAATAGCTCCAAGAAGTCTTAGCAAGCGCAACGAATGTAAGGAAAGAGTTCCAGTATAGTTGATATTAGTGTCAGAATAGAATTCGAGAAGAGAACAGTTTGAGTATACTCATAAATCTATTCATTGAGATATATTTACAATAATGATTGGAAAGTTTACACTATTAGAAGTTGATAGTGGAGCTGGTAGCAGCAGCAATGATACAAAAGCACCAAATATTGCGGTTGAAATCACGACAGGATTACGGCTTTGTCTTGAATGGGATGAAGTATATGCAAGATACGTGTTATCTTTGAATAAATTGAAATTGGAGGACCAATTATGCTTTGCTGCAAAAGTTGATATAGCATATGTGAATAGACTTCAAAGTGGTTTAAATGCAATAGTGAAGTATATAGAGGACAATAAGTTATATCGGTAATTGTATATGCGGAATATATATTATTGTTGAAATTATGATCACGCCCAATAAAATTGTTTCGAAATCGAAAATGTTCCTTTCTTTTTTGTTAGATTTTTTAGATTATCGAATATTCTTGAAGTAGAACGAATCGTGGTTAGTCTAGAGTCAGCAGTGAGAGTGTTAGGATTGAAAAATGAATAAATTTGGGAAAGAGAGAATTAAGTCAAATCTTATGATTATTGAAACATGTTTGATTCTAGATGACGATTTTCTCGAGTTATCTCTTCAACGGAAGATATTTTCTCAGGGAACACTCGACAATATAATGAAAACTGAATCTCCCCCATTGGACTATTGTATGAAGCTTTTACGACGTTACACTAATGCTTTTACTCATTTTATTGATATATTAACGTCACAGAGTTACTCCTCTCCTCTCTCCTATTCCCCTCTGAATTTATCGAACGAGGATCAGTTTCTTTTTAGCTGTGAGAAAGTTGAAACCGGAAACCAAAAAAAATGTTCTATACATATCCAATATGTATGCATACTCTTGATAGTTGGTCATCATGTGAGAATTGTACAATTATTGATGAATACAATGAAAAATGAAAATTATATAATCCATGTAAATTATATAGAGGACATCCAGTAAAAATTAAGGGCTGTAATTCATGTCTTGAAGAGATTTGTGACTCTCACCCTAGAGGCAAACTATGCTCCAATTGCCATTATGACAAATGTGATCAGTGGGAGAATACAAATACTGGTATGATTGGAAAGAACCCTAAACGTGATTTTATTTCTACGAGATTGGTATCGTCGTGGTTTTAAATTATTTTGGGAAGAAGAACCAGGTCTACGATTCAACTGTAGGGTCAGCAAGACAATTTGGTTTCTACGTCATCGTTGTGACAACACTACCTATTATGACTATAAACCTAGTGATTTTTATTTGGCTGTTACCGAATGTGATTCACCACTTGAAAACACTGTATGTGATATTGCTTCAAATAGACAAATTGAAACACGTGAATTTCACAATATGAATGCAAATAGTATCATTGACTATAACAAAGAGATACGATAAGAGTGAAGTTACATTGTACTGTAGAAAATAGGTCCCTGACTTTGCAGCCAATCAAGATCAATGTACAGTGAATTCAAATGATCTAACAGCGTTACTGGCTCTCGATAGTTGCCTATATACCAAAGAAGAAGAAGAAATCTAAAGTGAAGAATAAAGACATTATTGTTGTATATATACATTTTTTTATTAACAAACAAATTCACATTTATTTTTAAAGCACTTTACTCGTAGGGAACTAAAACCAATGTTATACAGGTCTGAGAGGATATTTCCCACCATAAAGTCGTTCAGACGTGGACTGTCTACGTATATGTTGAGAAACTGCTTGTAAGTATAGCCTCGACATCTGAACACGAAATATAGTAGCGCATGGAAACTGCAACTTTTAGTCGTCAGATCCTGCACTCTCTTCCGATTTTGAATAATAGTTTTCCCACTGCTAACAATATAGTTGTTGATGTGCGGAGTGTAGAATGTATAGGGTAGGCCGAGAGGATCAAAAAATTCAATTGGCTTCATTGTTCGAAAGATGCACAACCAATGGCCAGTATTCACAGTCGACGGACTGCTATTAACAATGATTAGGGTATTGTTTGCACTTTGAATTTTTCCAAGGAAGTCCGAGTGCAGACAATAGGATATGTATTTGGACAGGTAGGGGTCCATATTAAATACACTAATTATTTGACTGGTGTTCATGGTGCAAGGTCTAGTAGAACACTGCCTTCGGGAGTGATTGCCCAATAGGTTTCAAATTGATTTAACAAGATTAGTCCGATACTCTCAGGTAAAGAGTCGGCAAATGTACACTCTAAAGGCACACTCCCCATTCGTAAAATACTCATATCTTGAGTGCCAGACAGATCTAGTACAATGATTCCATGTGTTTTAGCGAACATTTGTTCGGTTATACCATTTTCAAATAGTTGTGAATCATGATCTAGGGTTTGCATTGTCAACTCATACAATGTCCTATAGGATTTATCAAAAGGTAGTTTGTAGAGTGGGATTCCATTTACTTTGCAGACAAGAGACGAAAGCCCAAACATCTCAAATTTATGTGGGCAGCCAGTCCACGATCCAGTTACACTAGCGCTTTTTACAAATGCCAATGCAAAGGAATTTCGCCACTGATAAAGAATGAGTCGGTGAAGGTACACGAGCCTGTGGCAATATGACGTTGATTGGTGATTGTGTAAGGAACAAGTAGTTTAATATTAAAATTTTCGGAAGTTATTAGTCCTGAAGAACAGTCAAGGGGAAAGAGTAGGAA
Organism: Artemia sp. Qi Xiang Cuo; assembly: GCF_049724085.1. Lineage (NCBI taxonomy): Eukaryota > Metazoa > Arthropoda > Branchiopoda > Anostraca > Artemiidae > Artemia > Artemia sp. Qi Xiang Cuo. Next base: position 42,547,664 of record NC_142803.1, read on the forward strand.
TATTTCCAGACGAGTGTCACCCACGGGTGGTTGGCCAAATAGGGTTGGTCGGTACGTGTCCAGGGGCCTAGGTGGAGGTACCCCCTATATTAAAAGATATCGTGACTATTACCGCATTACTCCGGAAGATTCAGATTTTGATGCAGCTAATACCGAAGAGCGACAGGTACGCAGTGACTAGTAAAAACCCGGCCATATACATCGAATAAGTTTAGTAACCTGGAACGTACAAGGTGTGAGAAATAAAGTGAAACAGATTAGTGAAGATTTAAAGTCAATCGATATTATAGGGTTAGTTGAAACATGGCATAGCGCAAGTGACCCTCCGATATTCGACGGTTTTAGTGTTGAGCATGTTGCACGAAAGCCAGCTGAACACATGCGCTGCAATGGAGGGATAACCGTGTTACTAAGTAAAGCTCGTTTCCGGAGTGATCCTAGAATCGCTAGTAATTCAGAGAACATTCTTTGGGTACGATTGGAGTTAGTGAGAAACAAATGAATGACTTTAGGATCTGTGTATATAGCGCCTCAGAATAGTTCCTAAAATAGAGAGGAAACATGGGATGTGTTAGCTGAAGAGTTAAGTAGACTAAGAAGGGATTTTACAGAGGATGTTTTTGTTGTTATGGGGGATTTTAACGCTTATACGGGTGTTGTTATAGAAATGGAGAGTGTCTCGTTCCGAGAAGTGCCAGACTTGGTTCCATCTAAGTATGGAATGCCTAGAAGTAGCAGATATATGGATAGGAGGGTGAATTGTTGGGGGAAAAGGCTCTTGGAGCTCTGCTCAGAGAATGGTCTAATAATTGGGAATGGGAGATTTGGAACTGATTAGTTTTATAGTATTATGTGTGCTTTTGTGCTGCAATTGTTATGTTATTTTATTTTTATTTGCTATGGGCTATGTTTAGTTATTGTTATATATGTTATTATCATGTGTTTTGACTATATATGCAACTGTGTTTGTTTTTGCCATGATCCAAAGAGGCTTTTGTTTTGCAATAAATATCTATATCTATCTATTATTATCAATGGGTCTGTTTTTCCACTGCCAAAGCAACAGAACTCATAACCTGCTGCTTTCGTACATGAAGTATTGCCGAGGTGAGAGAGAGAGAGAGTTACATCAGGGTTGGCAGGAAGTTCCTTTCGTAAAATGAAATTGGATGGAGCAAGTGTCAATTTTATATCCACTTTAATATTTGGGGGTAGTCATTGAGGTAAATTAAATATCTCATGATTTATTTTCCTAACTAGATGTAAATAACTAGTTGTACCATTTTTAAGTGCATCTGTACTATCAGTATCTGTAATATGTTCATATCCATTGGAGCTGCCTCTCAATTCCTTGTATGACTTGGGTGTCATCAACATGAACTGCATATACCTTTTATAATTTGAGATATTGTCGCTTGTGCTCACCAAAGTGCCAATTATGTAGACACTGATTTGACGAAATAAACTGTGTAATATACAATTTTCATAGGCTATTCCATCGGCTCAAATTGGTATTCCGTTGTCGGATTTCTTGACTATCATATGTAAATCTATAAATGTCGAAGGCATGTCCATAAAATAGTCCTCATTGGAATAAATTTGAAAGTGGATATTATCGGATAGCGGCTGTTGTGGATAGAAGTGTTCATAATATTCATGTTTGCACTCAAATCGACGTTTTCGGCATTGAATAAATTTAAAGATGAAGTAATTGAAGGTTGGAAATCCTTATGCGGTAGATAGGCCACTGTTCAGTCTATGAAAAGAAATCCAGTTTCGATCTAACAATTTTCTTTCTGGGGTTTCTTCTTCAGTTTACTGTACGTGCCGTCTTTTTCCTTCTTTTTTTTGACAGGGGTGATGTCTTTCGTTTCTGACCTGAGTAGAGACTGATGAGCGGTGCACTGTTTCTCGACATTTTTAAACCCTTTCCATTTTGTTGAGATTTCAATTGTTTGCCAAGGGTTCGCGCATTGGACCTAAGATTTTCCAAAGGACTTTTTTTAAAATCCTTGCCAGAGCTCCAATTGTATAGTGTAGAGGATGCAAAATCTGTCGCAGCCTGTACAATATATTTTTAGCCAGAGGTAGTGCAGAGCGAAACAGCTTAGCAAACCAACTGCCAAGACCATAGCCAGACATTGATAAACGACCTTTGTAATAGTCCATTCCATTGCCCAGTTGTCTTGGGCCAAGAGCATTAACATAGCAGTCAATATCAGGACAAATGAATACCACTTTTCTATTAGACATCTTGATTTTTCTTAACACCGACAACGATGGGTCGAAAATGACATGTAATCAAAGTCAAACCTTTTGATATTGCTAGGGGATCACCTAATTCAGTTCTTAGTGTTAACTGACAGAGTTCCAAATAGGAAGTCTTTACGGGGATATACTGAAGGTGCTTTATATTGTAATGCTGAACATGATCTTGATCGTTTTTCGTTAATGAACTCATAGGAGATAAGCATTACTATTGCTAATTCGTTATTTTTCAACAAATAAAGTAAAATGAGATATACAAATGTCCGAGGAGGAGGCTTGCGGATAGTCATCAAAAATAAAATTGTCTTTCCCAGCACTTTTACCATCGATTATATCGAAGTTAAAGCCAAGAACATCTTTTAGATTATCATTGAGAATCACATTTTCATCGGTAATGGGTGAACTAATGAGGATCTTGCCCTCTTCCTTTGAATAGTTGAAAGAAAGGCTCCTTTTCTACGAGTGAAAACTCTTTGGTTCGTAAAACGAGAAAAATCATTCATACAAGTGAGTTCTTTATGTGGTAATTCAACATATGGAAAATCAATCCATTTGAACATTTCAGTATTAGGCTATTCGCTATCGGGTGGTTGTGGCCAATCCTAGGGTCTAATTTTTATATCATGTTTGCGATATCTGTACGGAATATTACATGTATTTTTCAAAATGCAGTCTACAAGAGTCACTTTATAAATGTCATCAAATTTGACGGTGGGAGAGAGTGCCTACCAAATCTCGCTTGTTCGATCCAAGACATGGTAGAGAGGGTCGGAGACATTGGAAATGGATGACACGCAGACTTCATTGGGCATTGTTAATGTCTTCAACTGCAACCCAAGAATCAAAATCAGAGTTGTATCCTAGCCAACGAACAAGCAACTGTCTCTTGCCCCCGCGAGTTCGACTCTTAAATATCTTTTCAATTTAATAAGTTTCGCTACTGTTTCTAACTTTCTGTGGTTTATATTCATAAGAACCGCTGAGAATCTCATCATCTTTGGTGTCTCGCAGCCGATACTTCGTGGGTTCAGTGTCTAGGATTTTGGACACCTTAAAAAGGACACTTTTTTAAAACTTCATCCATTTTGAACGCAAACACGTAGTATAATGTCCACTCCCCTTCTGCACACTGGAGAATGGTGCTTGTGACGGTGAGTTGATATCAATACGTCTTCACTTTTGTCTGGCCGTCATCATTGGTGTTATCATATCATTACTGCTGCCACTAGGAGTGCTAGTATTTTCCAGGATTGATTTAGAAATCTTCTTCTTGTTTAAATGGTGTTGTTGGAGGGCTGACATCTCTATTATATTCCCTTAATTTCTTTAGAATTTGCTTATTGCAAATAAGACTTTTGGGAAAGTTTGATGTATTTAGAAAGTTTTATAGATTATTGTCAAATGATAAAGGTCCTTTACGATTTGTAACCATGGCGCAAATTAAATCGACTTGAACTTGATAATCATCACCACCACCATTTTCCAACATGAGATATGTTAATACTCTTTTACTCTGTTCCCGATAGGTCAATGGCAATAGGTTTTCAAATAATGTCACTATTGAATTCAATTCCTTCTCCTTCAACCGTGCTGCTGAAGAATCTTGAAATGTTTCCTATTGGGGGGGGGGGGTGATCTGTGACGGCGACGACGGCGGGTCTCTCACGATATGGTCTATGTTTGTCCACGCGACGCAGTGCATCTTGAAGTAAAACTAGCTTTTTATCATCGGCAATATTTTCATCTTTAATGAATTTGCTTAGATTGTCCTCCAAATGTTCAGCTGGTGAGAGGACAAGTTCTATTGGAGTCAATTTATAGGGTTTAGTTATCTAGAGAAACATGTTTAAAAGTCCTGCGATTATTGGCAGTAAAAGTGTAAGAAAGCTACCACCCGCCTGAAGAAGACGTTTACTTTAATAATCTTTTCCTTTGTTTTTGCAAGCCGAGGCACGTACAGTGGAAAGATGTTGCTTTGTCTGTTGTCTAACACCTTCTGGCAACTGAACAATGCCCTCAGTTCAATTTAAACAGAGTTCAGATATTAGATTAATAAATTCTTTTTCAACACCATGTTTGAGTATGGTCTTCCTGAATGGGGGTTATGAAGTGCTTAGAACGGGAAATAAGTGTCTATTTTCGTGTAGTTTCTTCAGTGGCATGATGGCAACTAATAAATTTTTCTACTGTTCACCGGAAGATATACAGTAAGTTCTTTGTCCAAAATATCAGTGACTACACGCAGATCCTCGGGTGCATTCTGATTAAGATCTAGCAAAATGTACCCGTAGGGCTTATTTGTTGCCTGACTGTACGCTGAAAGTAGAAATTTGGGGGCACCGGGATATTTTTGTTTATTGAGAGTTATTAGAGAACTTAAATCCCGAACAACACGGTAGATAATATAGATGGTGCAGTTAAAAGCAAGGGTCCTCATACACTTGCTCTGATGATACAGATTGTGTAGAACTAGGGTTATGGAAATGTGTTCATGATGAGAGCGAACTGTAAACAGTTGTAGCATTTCCCTTGAGAACTGTTCAATGGATTCAGCTAAATCGTCAATTGTCAGCCGTGAGTTTGGCTCAATACTATTGAAAACATCAAGTCCCCAAATGAATTGTATTGGCATGGATGTAGCAGTGGCAATAGTTTTTATTTTGTAATAGAACTCTTGCCAAATACTAAAGCACTATCAAATTTATTTTTCGGTTTTCAGAAAGTATTCTATTATAGTTTCTTATTTTTTTAGCTAAAGTTGGTACTTTCCCCCATGTTGCTAGACCACACAGAAATAACATGAATAGCGCTTTAATTTGACACTTATTGCTGCTGTTGACAATAGTCGGACTACAAATAACTGTAAACCCTACTTGTCTAATGAATAAATAATAATAATTTTCCCTTAGATAATTTTCCACGGACGAGGCCCCCCATCCCCCGGGGCCGAAGGCCAGCGGCCGCACGCGGCCGCTGGCCGTGGGCAGCCGCAAAGCCTACGTTATCAACATTGTCAATTACATGGAAAGGAGCAAAAAAACCCTATTGGAAAACAGGCATAAGAATTTAAAAAACTTAATTTACAATAGTTTGGTGATTATTGGGGAAAAACGTTTCAAGAAGAATTCCGTAGATATTCATTTATGAAGAGAAAAGACCCCCCCCCTTTAATCAACCTCTTTATCCATCTGCACTCACAAAACAGTTTAATATCAATTTTTCTTTCTTCACAAATGTAATTTATACTGCTAAATAAATGTTTATTAAAGAAAAAAAATATTATTGTTCTCGAGCCAACGACATCGAGAACGAGAGTCCAATGCTCTGCCATTTAAGCCAGCCATGCTTAATATTTGGATTTAGATCTTTGTTTCATTAATATACACAAATTAAAGGGTTTCTGTAAACATCTGTTGTGTAACGTTATCAACATTGTCAATTACATACCTAGTAGATCATTGAGAACCATACTCTAAATAATCCTTGAATGACCAAGACCTAGCATCGTGTTAATCATATTTGAAGTAGGGTGAGTACGTGTTGGAACGGTTACAGGCCCAAGGACTTAGGGCCCACTAATCATACAGACTAGAAATATTTGCATGAATGATTTCATCATTGTTTGACAAGTTTATTATCTGTGCAACTTCAAATAGTTCGTGGTGAAAAACTAGGAACTTGCTCAAGGTAAGGAGGTAAGAAGGTAAGGAGGAGCTTGCTCAATAATAACCAAAACTTAAAAAAGGAATTTTGACAAGAATTAATACATTAAAAGAAGTGGCTTATTATGATGATTCCAACTATATAGAATTCATTAATTTTAATGTAACCCATCAAAAGCTATCATTCTGAGAAAATTTGCCTTATTTTCGAAAAGAGGAGAGATACCCCCAAATAGTCAAACTAACTTAATGAAAATCCCAACATCAGATTCCACATATCAGAAGACCCATGAGGAAAATATCAGAGAATTTTCAACGGAGAAAATTTTCCGTGGAGATGAAAGTTCCGGGGGAGTTTTCCAGGGGAAATTTACACATGGAGGGGGGATGAATTGAAGAAACAGTCAGAAGTTAAATAAAGAAAAATAGTTTTTACAGCTGGAAGTCAGGAGCAACATTAAAACTTAAAACGGACAGAAATCATTTCGCATTATGACGAGGGGGGATCCATTCCTCAAAACTGGCTCTATATTTTTAAATTAGACTTTTTGTCCCAAATATTTGAGAAAGACTGCTCAAACAACAAGGGCCGTTAAACTGGAATGAGAAGTATTTTTGAAGAACTTTAAGAATTTAGCGTAAAGAGCGACGGTTGAGGAAGGGGCAGTCCCCTTAAATACATAATATTTTCTGTTTGTTTTGTTTTAAGGTTGCTCCTTACTTTTGGTTGAAAAAAAACTTTTTTGTTTAACTTAATGTCACAATAAATACATTTGACTTTTTATACTAAACAAACGAATTGTTTAGTATAAATAACATGTAGACAAAAGAATTCCAGAAAGTTTGAGCAGGATTTAATTTTTCAATGACACCATGAAAAAAGAGAGACAGTTAAAATATTTTGTGTTTACAGTAAAGAATAATTGAGACAATAGAATGTTGTTTACAGTAAAGAGTAATTGACATCATAGCTTTAATGAGGTTTGAGGGGGCAGTAACCCTACTTTCATTTGTAGTAATTTCTGCTTGTTATATCCTTGACTTGATTATCCATATTCAAAATGCATCAAGTCTAGATTTTCATCTTGCCATCACAAGCCAAATATTGACTTGAATTAATATTTGTGCTTTACATAATAAAAATTAAGTAGCAAAAGTGATAGTTTCAAAATCTAAAGAAAATAAGGATTCAATTGATATATGAACAAAGTTTGAAACTCTAATTGACGAATATAAAAATAGGATACCGGTAATTGGTTTTCCTAAGATGTTTTAAATGTAAGACAAGTACCTAATAATTCGAAGTATTTAAACAAGAATAATTTAAACAAGTGGTTCCCAAAAATGACTGGGCTCTGAACCATCTAACAAAAAAGTCTAATATTGGGACCCACCTTCTTGCTGTCTTACAGAAAACAGGGCATTAATATTTGTAATGCTCAGATTTCACAGTAACGAGTAGTGGAGCTAATTGGTTCTAATCGAAACGAAAAGAAAAATTACAAATGTTGCCAATATGAACGAAAGACTGTTAAAATAAGAAACATAACTTAAATATTTTTTTATTACTTACATAACTACACCTGCAAGTTTTCTACAAAGTTATTTTAATAGGAAGAGTGTATTTGTTTCCGATTTTCCTTCATTACAGTTTCAGCATCAACTTCAACTTTGCTTACTTTTAATCGCAGTGACTTTGATACATCCAATGTATTTCTGTACTTAATTTTAATGTAAACCATAGCCAAACATCCGGCCTCGCATAGATATGAGCTAGCAAAGAGGAGGTCTTTTACAGCTTTATCAAGCAGGCAAGGATAGTTATCAGCAACTGAGAGCCAGAATTTCGACAACTGTTTACGATTAAAACTACTTTTCACAAGGTAATTTTCAATACAATTGATTCTCATATAATAAAAAACCTTTAAAGTCGAAGAACTGTGTTGATATATACACTGACGGTGCGCGGGCTATGCAAGGGAAGAATAGCAGTGTGATTTAAACAGTTCATGAACAAAGTCCGTGCACTTTGTGGACGAAGTGTAGCCTTCATAGAGAAGCATTGGTTCCCAAAGCATTGCCCAATGATTTCAAAGAGTACTTGACACAATTGTGAAAATTATATTAAAACAAAACCCTTACAATCAAGCCTATTTCAAAAACTGTGTGAAGAAATGGGTAGCCACGATATATCTATTCTTTTGCATACAGAAGTTTGTTAGTTATTCAGGGGAAAAATTATCCAGTTATCCAGCTAGTTGTCCAGGGAAATGACATAATTAGTTGAATTGAGTAATATAAGTTACAATTTACTTGGAAGGAAAAACTGAATACACTAAACATCTAATGGGTGACGAATTTATTCTCAAGCTCACTTATTTGGCGGATATGTTTTCCAAATTAAACAAACTCAATTTGTATTTGCAAGTTTCAGACAGATCAGATATTTTTGCAGTTCGCAATAAAATTCAAGTGTTCATGAAAAGCTGATGCTGTGGAAAAGCAGTGTTGATAATGGCAAGTATTATTGGTTTGAAACATTCTTAGACTTTTATTATTGAAAACCAAGTGCAATCTAAGATCAACATACTGTCTAAAATTTCCAGTCATTTATCACTGTTAAAAAATCACTTTGACGACTTCTTTGGGTAAGAGATGAAAAAGTTTTATTCAATGAGTTGGATTTGTAGCCCATATTAATACAACGTGCCAACTAGTATGTCAACAAAAGTAAGTAAAGAACTCATTGATTTATCAGAACATACATGACTGTATAATTTTAATTGTAAACAATTATCGAATTCTAGCTCTCGGTTGCTGATGAATATCCTTGCATGTTTGATGAAGTCCTCCTTGTCTTTACTAGCTCATATCTATATGAGGCCGCATTTTCGGCCATGGTTTACATTAAAACCAATTACAGAAATATATTCGATATATCAAACTCATTGTAATTAAAAGTAATTAAAGTTGAAGTTGATAGTGAAACTGTAATGAATAAAAATTGGAAACAAATATATCTTTCCCATTCAAATAGCTTTGTAAAAAAAACAACTTGCAGGTGTAGTTGTGTAAGCAATATGTGCAGGTGTAGTTGTGTAAGCAATTAGAACAAATAAATTCCACTAATCGCCACTACAGAATCTGAGCATTACCAATATTAATGCTCGCAGCCGCAACCCGCTCAATATTCACTCGCAACCCACTGGTGGGTCGTCAACACTGTTGGGTTGTGCAATACGCTCGACCAGGACCCACTCAATATTCGCTTGCAACCCATTGGTGGGTTGTGACCCATAGTTTGGGAAGCACTGATTAAACAATAACTATATTAATCCATAACTTGGAATTTTTAGCTATATAATGATACATATAATTCTTTTCAATTCATGTTTGGTAACAGTGGTAACATGTTTGGTTGATGTTAGGATTATATTCTCAAATCATTTTACTCATTCAATCACTAGCTTTTTACCCAGTTCAGTGTTTTTTCCCAAAAAGCAGTGTTTTTTTTCTTTTGCCACAACAATCAGGAAAACTATGCTTTCTAATGATAATATGCTGATATGCTTTCTATGATAATAAAAATGATTTTACTCATTCAATCATTAGCTTTTTACCCCGTTTACTGCAATTAATGGCAGTGTTTTTTTTTGTTTTTTTTTTCTTTTGCTACAACAATCAGGAAAACTATGCTTTCTATTCATAATAGGCTGATATGCTTTCTATGATAATAAAAATCATTTTTACTCATTCAATCACTAGCTTTTTACCCAGTTTACTGCCAATTAATGCCAGTGTTTTTTTCTTTTGCTACAACAATCAGAAAAACTATGCTTTCTAGAGCTCCATAATGATACTTTTTCTTGCTCTTTTTCTGTTCACAAGCGTTGCTTATTTTAAACCTTGGCGCCCACTAAATAATAAAATTGCATAAATGGCACATGTAGGTCTTTTTCATTAAACATTGAGTTTCTGGGCTTCCCTAGTTTTTCAAGATGTATATGGTAGTGAAAGTTTCCACTTAACCAATTTAAATAATCAAATTTCATTTTAACTGTCATTGATACTTTAAAGCTTTTCTGCTTGAGAATTAAAGAATAATAATAATATACTAAAATAAAAAGGCTTTTGTATCTATAAAATTTACATTCACTAAAAACTTGTCAATACTATTCTTGAAAGAGTTGGTAGAGTCAGCCATAAGCACTTTTTGGGGTAGGTTATTCCATTCATTGACTACGCGGTTTGCGAAGGCCAACCTTCCGACTTCTTTATTGAAAGTGTTTTGTTTTAGCTTAAAATTGTGTCCTCGCAGATTGTTTGTGTTGAAACAGTCTCTTTGCTTGACCAGCAACATCTCAATCACCAGGACTGAAAACCCTACTGCTACCCAAGAAAAGAAAGGGATAACTTGCAACAGTATATCCACAAGAATCCCAGAAAACGAAATACTACAGAAACAGAAATGCCAAATTTTTTGACTGATTTATAGAAAAATCAGTTAAAAGAAGTGGGCAAGCCATTAAACATGATTTTAAACAAAAGAATTCTCCACCAGTACCATCACGTTTTGGGGGGAGGGGGACAGCCCCTCCCCCCAATGTTTTGGACACTTGCTAAAAAAAATGAGTAAGCTAGGTAAAATTGTGGTGCAAGGCAACACAATTTTTTCAACTCTGCCAAATTTTTTGTTAGGTTTAATAAATACCATAAAAATACTGACATGTCATCTACAGAAATCTTGAACTTGGTTGGTAAACACAGCAGTTTTACCAACTCCTGATATGATTTTACAAATGAAGCCACAATTTTCTATTTGGTTAAATAAAGTATAAGAAAATAGTCACCTGACCTATACTGAAATCTCAATCTTGGTAGGTATTAAATAAAAAAAACAAGTTTTTTAAACTAAAAGTAAGGAGCGACATTAAAACTTAAAACGAACAGAAATTATTCCGTATATGAAAGGGGCTTTCCCATCCTCAACGCCTCGTTATTTACTCTAAAGTTTTTTTCTTTTTAAAAAAATAAAGTTGTGAGAAATATTAAAAATTTAGAATAAAGAGCGAGGAGCTGTGGAGAGGCTAGCCTCGTTAAAATAAGTACTAATTTATGGGCGTATTATGTTTTAATGCCGCTCCTGACTTTCAGTTAAAAAAACTTGTTATTTTTTATTTAATTTCTGATCGTTTTTTAGTTAATGCAGCTTTTATTTGCATAAAAATTTTACTTTTCTTTAGCTAAATGGATGTCTTTACAAATTAACTTACGTAGCTAACTTCTATATTCGTATATTTTTCTTCTGGCAAAAAATACAAAGTTGCAGATTTTTGCAGATATGAGCTTGAAACCTATGTAATAGGGTTTTCTGATACGCTCAATTCTGACGGTGTGATTTTCATTAAAATTCTTTCACTTGTAGGGGATGTTTTCCCCCTCTTTAAAAAATCGAGTAAATTTTCTCAGGCCTGTAGCCTTTGATGAGTAATACTAAACTTAATAAAATTTATATATTTAGGATCAGCATTATAAACACATTCTTTTGATACATTTATTGACATCAAAATTCCGTTTTTAAAAGTTTCGATTACTATTGAGCCGTATCGCTTGTTTTTTTATTGTTTTTTTATTACGTATATGTTATTACTTATATGAAGGGGTTCTCCCCTTAGTCAGTACCTCGCTCTTTACGTTAAAAGTTAAAAAAAAAATTGATTCACAAACCCCTGAATCACAAAGGCCGTTTAATTAGAATAGATAGCTCTTTTGAAAGCACTAAAAAAAAACTGTAGCGTAAAGAGCGAGGTATTGACTTGGGGAGAACCCCCTCACATACGTTATAGTTTCTGTTCGTTTTAAGTTCTAATATTCCTTCTTACATTTCAGTTGAAAAAACTTGTTTTTTTTATTTAATTTCTGATCGTCTAATGATCGATTTAATTTCTAATGCTCGGAAATCTGGCGCCTCCTTCCTAGACATTTTTCAGACCCCAAAGAAACATCCTCCCAAGAAATATTCTCCAGATTAACCCCTTCCTCTAGCCCCCCCCCCCAGAAAAAATGCGTCCTGAAAATTGTTGTATACTTCCCAATAACCAATAAATAATGCTGGCAAGTCCGACGCTCCCTTCATGGCAATTTCCCTTCCCCCATGAAAACTTCCATCATGAACAGATCCTCCAACATAACCACCGACCCATCCCTCCCACTAACAGAAAAAAAAACCTCCTGAAAACTTCTGTATACTTCCCAATAACCAATACTATATGTTAACATTGGGTAAAGTTCATAACTTTTAGCCCTCCCTCTGGGAACTTCGGGGGATTAAGTCACCCTAAAAGACATATTTATCATATTTTCGACCATGTTGAACAAAATAGCTATCTCAAAATTTTGATCGGGTGACTTTGGGAAAAAAATAAGCGTGGGAGGGGGCCTAGTTGCCCTCCATTTTTTTTGGTCACTTAAAAAGGTAATTAGAACTTTTAATTTCTGTTCCAATGAGCTGTCCCACGATATTCTAGGACCACCTGATGGATACGATTACCCCTGGGAAAAAAAAACAAAAAAAAACAAATAAACACGCATCCCTGATCTTTCTTCTGGCAAAAAATATAAAATTCGACATTTTTGTAGATAGGAGCTTGAAAACTCTACAGTAGGGTTCTCTGATACGCTGAATATGATGGTGTGATTTTCATTAAGGTTCTATAACTTTTAGGGGGTCTTTCCCCCTTTTTTGAAAATCAGCCAAATTTTCTCAGGCACTTAACTTTTGATAGGTAGCACTAAACTTGATAAAAGTTATATATTTGAAATCAGCATTGAAATCTGATTCTTTTGATATATCTATTGGTATCAAAAACCCGTTTTCTAGAGTTTCGGTTACCATTGAGCCGGGTTGCTCCTTACTTACAGTTTGTTACCACGAACTGTTTGAAATGCAGCAGTTTTACTGACTTGTGCAGTGACTTTACTTATTGTATTCAAAACGGACACTACGCAAATTATTGGTAAAAAAACAGTCAGTAAAAATGACCAGCTAGTTGGTCAAATTCCTTGCCCCCCCCCCCAAAAAAAAAAAACATTTTGGCTAGTAAAGATCCTGTTCTCCACCATAGACAATTCTCTATCATAGAAATAAATGAACTTCACTTTTCACAGATGTGTATCATAGTCACAAAACCAATTTTTAAATGATTTAATATATCTCAACTATAAATATGTGCTTCTCAAGTCTGATTACAATAAAAATTAAAACAAAAAAAGCAAATACTTACAAAATTAGAGCTTCCCAATCAAAGAAGTTTTCTTCATTTGTTGGTCCAGCCACAATTCCATCTGGTGGATTTGTTGTGAGTTCTAGAAGTAAAAAATGTAAGCAATACATACTATGAGTTGTTAAAATTAAAGAGAGAGAAAATGACAAAAACGTCTACTATATTTTGAGTAAAGCTTCTTTTTATACTTTTTTTTGGGGGGGAGGGGGGGGGAGTATAGAGCATGTGTACTGTGTCTTCTAAAGACACATTCATCATCATTGCGTTTAACTTAAAATAACCCCAAAACAAGGGATTTTTACTATTTATTTTGAAGCAAGTTTTTAAATTACTTCTGAACAACAAGAGCGAAAAGGTAAAAATCATTATATGATGTCATGCCTATTTCTCAAATACCATGTAAAACAACTATTCAAATTTTGGTACAAAAGCAATTTTTTGTTCTGCAGCTTATACACAATGTCAGAAAGACATTCTGATTAATATTTAAAACCGATTTATGCTTTACTGAAAAGGACGTATATATGCAACTAGGGCACTGCCTCTGAAATGAATCCACTGAACCAAATGTCTTAAAAAAAACAAGATTTTACCAAAAAATGTTTGCTGACAAATGTTTACTATCAGTATCCTTGAAAACATATGAGTAGAAGTGACCCTAAAGCTCCCATGTGGCACCCCTGCTGCCACCTATAACTTTTTTGCACCCCATATATGGGCATAGCCTCCCTAGGGAGAACACGTGGTTAATGGGGTCAATGACCTCTTTTTCCAATGTGTCAACAACAACAACATCGACCTTGACATTCGCTGAGAGCGTGCACTTACAACAACAACAACATCGACCTTGGAACACCTGTGCTGTCGACCTCAATTCACCTATCGTGAATCAATAATTCCCCTTAGAAACAACAAATTAATTCCCCTTTCTTGACAGATCAATCAACCAATGACATCATCTGTCAGACTTTAAAAATTTTCGCATAGAAACGATTCTCCAGGAATAGATCCAAATTATTAATGTCTTTGCCTCGGAAACAACTCTTTTGGTCGAACTCCAAAGGATATTAATAAGCAAAGGCCATGGAAACAATTCTCCAAGAAACATCTTAGCGATGAATTGTTTTAGCGCGGGAATCAGGTTTCTTATTAATTTGAAATGCATTAGCGCAGAGATGCCAAAAACAAAAGGAACACGCTGAATTACGTTTAGGTATTATTTGGGCGAAACTGTTTTAGACAGGTTATGGAACTATTTCGGCGAAACAGTTAGAGACATTTTAAAAGATGATTTTTGAAGAGATTTTAGAAGAGAATTTAATGGTGAAACTCTGTGGTCGTTATAATACACAAGTTTCATTTGAACAGTGTTGTGAGGTCCTCTAACCCAACCCCAAAGGGTTCCAATCCTCCTACCCCAACCCCGAAGGAAGCCCCCGGTCCTCAAAGGCCCCCAAGCTCCCAAAGGGCCACCGGCGCCCCCAAAGGCCCACCCAGACCCCCAAAGGCCATCCCCGGGCCCCCCAAAGGCCCATCGAGCTCCCAAAGGACCAACGGGGTCCCAAAGGCCCTCCACCGGTCCCCAAATGTCCCCCAGGCCCCCAACTGCCCCCCGGACCCCCAAAGGCCCTCCCTGTGCCCCAAAGGCCCTCCCTGTGCCCCAAAGACCCTCCCCGGCCCCCAAAGGTCCCCCGGACCAGAGAAGCACCGCCGGGATGTGTCGTGGGCCAGGAAAGCGCCTCAGGATGTGCTGCAGGGATGCGCCGCGGGTCAGGAAAGTTCCACAGGGGATGCGCCACAGGGATGCGCCGCAGAAACGTGCCGCAGGATGCACCACAGGGGTGCGCCGAGAAAAAAAGTAAACTAAAAAGTAAAAATTTCGAAATGTTATCCCCCCAACGCCCACCTCAGACCCCCAAAGGCCCTCCCCCGGTCCCCAAAGGTCCCCCCGAGCTCCCAAAGGACCACCGGCCCTCAAGGGACCCACAGACCCAAAAAGGCTCTCCCCGAGCACCCGTCTTTCGTTGATGTGTGTTGTCTGAAACCTATGATTTGGGATGTGTAGTTTGCTACTTCAGGCTTTTCTGAGCTAAGGTTTCCTAGTATTTCCTAGGTGAATGTTGTCTGAAACCAATAGTTTGGGATGAGTAGTTTGCTATTTCAGGCTTTTATGAGCTAGGTTTCTTAGCCTTTCGTTGGTGTGTGTTGACTGAAAGTTATGAGTTGGGATATGTAGTTTGCTATTTTTGACTTTTCTGAGTTGGATTTCTTAGTCTTTCATAGGTGTGTGGTGTCTGAAACCTATGATTTGGGATGTGTAGTTTGCTATTTTCGACTTTTCTGAGCTGGATTTCTTAGCCTTTCATAGGTATGCGTTGTCAGAAAATTATGATTTGGGATGTATAGTTTGCTATTTCAGGCTTTTCTGAGCTAAGGTTTTCTAGTATTTCGTAGGTGAATGTTGTCTGAAACCAATAGTTTGGGATGTGTAGTTTGCTATTTTTGACTTTTCTGAGCTAGGTTTCTTAGTCGTTCGTTGATGTGTGTTGACTGAAACCGATGATTTGGGATATGTAGTTTGCTATTTTTGACTTTTCTGAGTTGGATTTCTTTAGTCTTTCATAGGTGTGTGTTGACTGAAACCTATGATTTGGGATGGGTGGATTGCTACTTTTGACTTTTCTGAGCTGGATTTCTTAGCCTTTCATAGGTGTTTGTTGTCTGAAACCTATAGTTTGGGATGACTAGTTTGCTATTTTTGACTTTTCTGAGCTAGGTTTCTTAGCCGTTCATAGGTGAGTGTTGTCTGAAACCTATGATTTGGGATATGTAATTTGCTATTTCCGACTTTTCATAACCGGATTTCTTAGTCTTTCGTAGGTGTGTGGTGTCTGAAACCTATGATTTGGGATGTGTGGGTTGCTATTTTTTTGACTTTTCTGAGCTGGATTTCTTAGCCATTCGTAGGTGTGTGTTGACTGAAACCTATGATTTGGGATGGTTAATTTGCTATTTTTGACTTTTCTGAGCTAGATTTCTTAGCCTATCATATGTGTGTCCTTTCAGAAAATTATGATTTGGGAGGTGTAGTTTGCTTTTTGGACTTTTCAGAGCTAGGATTCTTAGTCACTCATAGGTGTTTGTTGTCTGAAACTTCGAGTTTGGGATGAGTAGTTGGCTATTTCAGACTTTTCTGAGTTAAGGTTTCTTAGTATTTCGTAGGTGAATGCTGTCTGAAACTTATGATTTGGGATATAGTATTTCGTAGGTGAATCCTGTCTGAAACTTATGATATGGGATATGTAAATTACTATTTCGGGCTTTTCTGAGTTGGATTTCTTAGTCTTTCATAGGTGTGTGATGTCTGAAACCTATGATTTGGGATGTGTAGTTTGCTATTTTCGACTTTTCTGAGCTAGGTTTCTTAGCCTTTCATAGGTATGTGTTGTCAGAAAATTGTGATTTGGGATGTGTAGTATGCTATTTCAGGCTCTTCTGAGCTAAGGTTTTCTAGTATTTCGTAGGTGAATGTTGTCTGAAACCAAAACTTTGGAATGACTAGTTTGCTATTTTTGACTTTTATGAGCAATGTTTCTTAGTCTTTCGTTGCTGAGTGTTGACTGAAACCCATGTTTTAAGATATCTACTTTGCTATTTTTGACTTTTCTGAGCTGGAGTTATTAATCTTTCATAGGTTTGTTTTGACTGAAACATAAGATTGGGATGAGTGTTTTGGTATTTTTGTCTTTTATGAGCTAGATTTCTTAGTCGTTCATAGGTGTGTGTTGTCTGAAACTTATGATTTGGGATGTGTAGTTTGCTATTTGAACTTTTCAGAGCTATGATTCTTAGACCGTCATAGGCGTTTGTTGTCTGAAACTTCTAGTTTGGGATGAGTAGTTTCGCTATTTCAGGCTTTTCTGAGCTAAGGTTTCTTAGTCTTTCATAGGTGAATGATGTCTGAAACCTATGATTTTGGATATGTAAATTACTATTTCGGGCTTTTCTGAGTGGGATTTCTTAGTCTTTCATAGGTGTGTGTTGTCTGAAACCTATGATTTGGGATGGGTGGATTGCTACTTTTGACTTTTCTGAGCTGAATTTCTTAGTCTTTCATAGGTGTTTGTTGTCTGAAACCTATAGTTTGGGATGACTAGTTTGCTATTTTTGACTTTTCTGAGCTAGGTTTCTTAGCCGTTCATAGGTGAGTGTTGTCTGAAACCTATGATTTGGGATATGTAAATTACTATTTCGGGCTTTTCTCAGCTAGATTTCTTAGTCTTTCGTTGGTGTGTGTTGTCTGAAACCTATGATTTGTGATGGATGGATTGCTACTTTTGACTTTTCTGAGCTGGATTTCTTAGCTTTTCATAGGTGTTTGTTGTCTGAAACCTATAGTTTGGGATGACTAGTTTGCTATTTTTGACTTTTCTGAGCTAGATTTCTTAGCCTTTCATAGGTGTGTCCTTTCAGAAAATTATGATTAGGGATATGTAAATTACTATTTCGGGCTTTTCTGAGTTGGATTTCTTAGTCTTTCATAGGTATGTGTTGTCTGAAACCTATGATTTGGGATGTGTGGGTTGCTATTTTTTTACTTTTCCGAGCTGGATTTCTTAGCCGTTCATAGGTGATTGATGTCTGAAACTTATCATTTTGGATGGTTAATTTGCTATTTCAGGCTTTTATTAGCTAGGTTTCATAGCCTTTCATAGGTGTATGTTGTCAGAAAATTACGATTTGGGATGTATAGTTTGCTATTTGAACTTTTCAGAGCTAGGATTCTTATTCCATCATAGGTGTTTGTTGTCTGAAACCAATAATTTGGGATGACTAGTTTGCTATTTCAGACTTTTCTGAGCTAGATTTCTTAGCCGCTCATAGGAGTGTGTTGTCTGAAACTTATGATTTGGGATATATAAATTACGTTTTCGTGCTTTTCTGAGTTGGACACTTATAAATTTTTCCACACACGAAAACTTACACACACACATGTCAAAACTTACACACACAAAAGCTTAGACACACAAAAACATACACACACACACAAACACAAAAACTTACACCCACACGCAAAAACTTACACCCACACGCAAAAACTTACATGCACACAATAACTTACATGTACACAAAAACTTACACACACACTAAAACATACACACACGCACAAAAACTTACACGCACACACAAAAACTTACACACACACACGAAAACTTACGCACACATACAAACACACACACACAAACATACAAAAAACTTACACATGCACACGAAAACTTACATTACCAAAAAAACTTACATTCACACAAAAACTTACACACCCGCACAAAATCTTACACTCACACACAAAAACTTACACACACACACTAAAACTTACACACACACACT